>NC_091466.1:13972743-13990243 GCF_027789765.1 Dendropsophus ebraccatus | reverse complement strand
TTGTGACCCCCGGTGATGTTGTGGAGGAGGAACGGCTGGTCACTTGCTAGATGGTAGTGTGTGACGCCACTCCGGTGGTTGTTGGCCAAGATACAGACGGACCTTAAGATGTTATCACATGACGCCAGTGCCAGTGAGGTACACAGATGAGGTGACACCCATTTCCCTGTGCTCAGTGTCCTGCCCGGCTGCTATGGGGTCCCTTGGGTTAGTGTAGTCACGGATGGCCAGAGTGGTGTAGTGACCCTCCCGGACTATCGGAAACCGCAACCCACAGAAAGGGCAAGTGTCCCAAGGCTGTAGTGTATGCTGTGTTGGTGTGGGGTGAAGAATCACAGAGGCTCTTTATCATAAATAGAGTGACTAGAGTGAAGAGTACAGTCGTGCTGACTAAGTAGCATGTTGAAGGATACAAAGAAGTAGAGTAGCAGCGAGGAGGATGTTGTGAGAGTCCCAACCCAGGTAGTACAGTGCTCTGCTGGGATGCTTGTGCCCGTGTATTGACTTGCTAGTCTTCACACCACCTTATACTCACTAGATTTGGGGGACCCGTCCTGAAGAGTGACACAAGGCCCAGACTTTGTTACCTGAGATGAGCGGAATGCTGAGGGTTTCCTGCTGACTACCGCGCTGTGAGATAGAGTTCCTAGGCTCCTAGCAACTTTGCTCTATCCGGATCAGTTCCTAGCTTACTGCTGTCTGTGAAGACTGTCCTGCACTGTGACTCCACGGCGTCCACAGTGTGGGTTGAGGTTGTCTCTGACTTGTCCTCTCTTGAAAGGGGTTTAATACTGCATAGTGTCGTGCAGCGTTAGGCACATGAAGCTCACAGTTTCTTTTCAACTGAGTCTAAGCCTAGACTGCACACTGAGTCTAGTTCTTCTGTCCCTGTCCCAGGAGCCAGGGTCCAGCTTCACTGCAGCAGGGAGTGTCCTGTCTTGTGTCCTCTCTGCACAGGAACCTGACTAAGACTGAGCTACACTTCCTTTACCTATGTGGGTGAGGAGTGTGCATGCACAGGAGTAGAGATAGGATAGGAGAGAAGAAGAAAAGATTCCTATTGGCTCGCAGATCCATGTGACACACAAACAAACAATAACCCCTTACATACTTCAACCGTGCAGCATCTGAATACACATATCTAATACAGCGACATCTAGTGGCGAAACTTTATCACCTTCATCACCACTTTTACACAATAAGTACAGGCTTTTTCGAAGGGTGTAAGCAATAGCAACACCCGTGGCAGGACACCACATATATAGTCTGATAAGGTTGTATACTACTGTACAGGTAGGTGGTGTGGATACTTGGAAAGACTTTGCCCATGGTTAGGTGCAAGGCATAAGCTAAAGACAATGGTACCATAGAAGACATGCAGCACTAGCTCTGGCCTGGAAGCCCACAAAGTGTTATCAAAAGTCTTTGCACAGTTATCTCCTCTTCTGGCTGGACGATTCTCCCTCTTTGAGCAGGAACAAGATGAGAGTTGGTTGCCCTCTCAGCGTGGACAGGGTAAAACCTCATGAGATGCCACACAGTGTTTTGATCATTGCCATCCAACTTAGATCTGAACTCCACAGTGGACGTTGGTTCTTTGGTGTGTAGACAACAATTAAGGTGGCTATACACCTTCTATAATAATGGGAAGGGGTAAGCCACAGCCACAGAGCTCTGACTGCGGCTTATTTCCCAGAGGACAAACGGGCTGGGCAGTAAAATTCCATCAAACCGCAGTCTCCACCGACATCATCTGCTGCAGCACTTTTCATTTCAAGACAAAACTCGGATACTCTCAGATTACCACAACATAGTCACTGGCAGACAATGCTTAGGCCATTGAAATAGATAGGTCTTACAGCAGGCTTGTGTGAAAATGGATAACTGACTAGGCCTCTTTCTCACAGGGTCTATCAAACTGCAGAACATACCTCTTACTCCCCAAAGGGTTGGACATGGCAGACTCAAACCTCACCTGGAGCAGAAGCGGCTGAGGAAAGGTCATGTGACCAAAGTTCCACATATCCTGCACATCTACAATTTACCAGTAGAGGCAGTAAAGAGCAATGTTTAACCCCTGCACATCATCAATACTTATGTAGAAATAGCAGTGACACAGATGAAAGACAATTTGTACAGGTTAAACTCACAATGTGCAAACACAGATTCCAACTTTTGGAGCTTCCTCAGCCACCCAAAAACATTATACTGCACAGTGGGTGTAATCCTCAGTATCTGCTCTTATTCTGTATATATATATATATATATATATATATATATATATATATATATATACACACTCACCGGCCACTTTATTAGGTACACCATGCTAGTAACGGGTTGGACCCCCTTTTTGCATTCAGAACTGCCTCAATTCTTGGTGGCATAGATACAACAAGGTGCTGGAAGCTTCCTCAGAGATTTTGGTCCATATTGACATGATGGCATCACACAGTTGCCGCAGATTTGTCGGCTGCACATCCATGATGCCAATCTCCCGTTCCACCACATCCCAAAGATGCTCTATTGGATTGAGATCTGGTGACTGTGGAGGCCATTGGAGTACAGTGAACTCATTGTCATGTTCAAGAAACCAGTCTGAGATGATTCTAGCTTTATGACATGGCGCATTATCCTGCTGAAAGTAGCCATCAGATGTTGGGTACATTGTGGTCATAAAGGGACGGACATGGTCAGCAACAATACTCAGGTAGGCTGTGACGTTGCAACGATGCTCAATTGGTACCAAGGGGCCCAAAGAGTGCCAAGAAAATATTCCTCACACCATGACACCACCACCACCAGCCTGAACCGTTGATACAAGGCAGGATGGATCCATGCTTTCATGTTGTTGACGCCAAATTCTGACCCTACCATCCGAATGTTGCAGCAGAAATCGAGACTCATCAGACCAGGCAACGTTTTTTCCAATCTTCTACTGTCCAATTTCGATGAGCTTGTGCAAATTGTAGCCTCAGTTTCCTGTTCTTAGCTGAAAGGAGTGGCACCCGGTGTGGAATTCTGCTGCTGTAGCCCATACTGTGTACTGTGCGTTCAGAGATGCTCTTCGGCCTACCTTGGTTGTAACGGTTGGCTATTTGAGCCACTGTTGCCTTTCTATCAGCTCGAACCAGTCTGCCCATTCTCCTCTGACCTTTGGCATCAACAAGGCATTTCCGCCCACAGAACTGCCGCTCACTGGATGTTTTTTCTTTTTCGGACCATTCTCTGTAAATCCTAGAGATGGTTGTGCGTGAAAATCCCAGTAGATCAGCAGTTTCTGAAATACTCAGACCAGCCCTTCTGGCACCAACAACCATGCCACGTTCAAAGGCCCTCAAATCACCTTTCTTCCCCATACTGATGCTCGGTTTGAACTGCAGGAGATTGTCTTGACCATGTCTACATGCCTAAATGCACTGAGTTTCCGCCATGTGATTGGCTGATTAGAAATTAAGTGGTAACGTGCAGTTGGACAGGTGTACCTAATAAAGTGGCCGGTGAGTGTATGTATATATATATATATATATATATATATATATATATATATATATATACTGCACAATACCACTTCTCCTGTCCTGTATACTGGGTGTAATCCTCAGTATCTGCTCTTAGGGCTCGTTCACACAGAGCAAAAGCAGCTGAATTTCTGCGCTGAATCAGCGCTGAAATTTCAGCCGTTAAAATAGGTGCAGAGCTAATTTCCATTGTGTTGAATGGAAATTCTGCTCTGCAGTTCACACAGTGGAATTTCCGCACTGAACTAATCCGCTTTCCGCCAGAAGAATGAACATGTTCATTCTTCCGCTAGCGGAAGCCTATACAAATCAATGGGGCTCTGATTTTCTGTTTCAGCGCAGAATTCAAGCGTAATACAAGCGGAAATTACGCGCTGAATCAGCGCGGAAATGGGGGAACAAAGGGGGGGAGGAGGATTCTAGTATATATTCTGGTATAGTCTAGTTTACTCGCCAAATACTCGCTGAATTTCAGCGCTGAATGCATGCGGATTCAGCGCGGATTCCTCGAGTATTCCGCGCTGAATTTGTCAAGAGCTGATTACGAGCTGAACACTTTCCTAGCTGAATACGCAGGGATTCTGCTTACATTCTGCTTATATTCTGCTCGGAATTCAGCGTCAGTTGATTTCAGGCGGAAATATTTCCTCGCGTAATCCGCCCCTTTTGCTCTGTGTGAACGTAGCCTTATTCTGTGTATATACACTGCACAGTACCACTTCTCCTGTATACTGGGTGTAATCCTTAGTATCTGCTCTTATTCTGTATATATATATATATATATATATATACACTGCACAGTACCACTTCTCCTGTCCTGTATACTGGGTGTAATCCTCAGTATTTGCTCTTATTCTGTATATATACACACTGCACAGTACCACTTCTCCTGTCCTGTATACTGGGTGTAATCCTCAGTATCTGCTCTTATTCTGGATATATATATACACTGCACAGTACCACTTCTCCTGTCCTGTATACTGGGTGTAATCCTCAGTATCTGCTCTTATTCTGTATATATATACACTGCACAGTACCACTTCTCCTGTCCTGTATACTGGGTGTAATCCTCACTATCTGCTCTTATTCTGTATATATATACACTGCACAATACCACTTCTCCTGTCCTGTATACTGGGTGTAATCCTCAGTATCTGCTCTTATCCTGTATATATATATACACTGCACAGTACCACTTCTCCTGTCCTGTATACTAGGTGTAATCCTCAGTATCTGCTCTTATTCTGTATATATATACACTGCACAGTACCACTTCTCCTGTCCTGTATACTGGGTGTAATCCTCAGTATTTGCTCTTATTCTGTATATATACACACTGCACAGTACCACTTCTCCTGTCCTGTATACTGGGTGTAATCCTCAGTATCTGCTCTTATTCTGTATATATATATATATACACTGCACAGTACCACTTCTCCTGTCCTGTATACTGGGTGTAATCCTCACTATCTGCTCTTATTCTGTATATATATATACACTGCACAGTACCACTTCTCCTGTCCTGTATACTGGGTGTAATCCTCAGTATCTGCTCTTATTCTGTATATATATACACTGCACAATACCACTTCTCCTGTCCTGTATACTGGGTGTAATCCTCAGTATCTGCTCTTATTCTGTATATATACACACTGCACAGTACCACTTCTCCTGTCCTGTATACTAGGTGTAATCCTCAGTATCTGCTCTTATTCTGTATATATATACACTGCACAGTACCACTTCTCCTGTCCTGTATACTGGGTGTAATCCTCAGTATCTGCTCTTATTCTGTATATATATATACACTGCACAGTACCACTTCTCCTGTCCTGTATACTGGGTGTAATCCTCAGTATCTGCTCTTATTCTGTATATATATATATACACTGCACAGTACCACTTCTCCTGTCCTGTATACTGGGTGTAATCCTCACTATCTGCTCTTATTCTGTATATATATACACTGCACAGTACCACTTCTCCTGTCCTGTATACTAGGTGTAATCCTCAGTATCTGCTCTTATTCTGTATATATATACACTGCACAGTACCACTTCTCCTGTCCTGTATACTGGGTGTAATCCTCAGTATCTGCTCTTATTCTGTATATATATATATATATATATATATATATATATATATATATATACTGCACAGTACCACTTCTCCCGTCCTGTATACTGGGTGTAATCCTCAGTATCTGGGAATATACCAATCAGGGTCCGGGTAAAGCTGAGTGATGGTCTTTTTTCCTTGTCAGACAGAATTATTCCGTTCTTTTCCAGGCATTGGGAAGGCTTTCTGTTCTCGGGGAAACAAGCGCATGTGACAATTACGAGGAGATGAGAGTTTATTATGTAATGATGTAATGGCACCACTGGGGGCAGGCAGAACCGGCGGGCGAGATTTAATGCCCGTGGTGGCTCGCCAGTTCACAGCGTTGGGTCTAATTCCCCCCCATGCCATCCTCTCCCATGAAATACGAGCGAGCGATTGCGCCGTAAAAGCGAGATGTGGCGGCTCGGTGCAGCAGAATCCTCCATGAATTATTTACTGGGTATTAAGGAGGTGGGCTTGGTGTTTGGAGGAGAGTGCGGTTTGGTTATTGTTTGCCAGCCGTATTTCATGCCTGGTTCAGGTGGCTAAGTGCGTGATAGGGAGAGAGATGGAGAGGCAATTTAATTGGGAGGAAAAGAAAATAAAAGCAGAAGAGAAGAGAAGGCAGATAAAAGAGAACAATAACCCGTCAAATGGAAAAGAAAGTGGGATCCGGAGTCATAGGAACAATAGATGTAAAGAGGAGAAGCAACAAGTGAGTGGGCAGGCGACTGCGGGAAGTGGCGGACAGGCGGCTGCGGGAGGTGGCGGACAGGCGGCTGCGGGAAGTGAGCGGGCAGGCGGCTGCGGGAAGTGGTGGACAGGTGGGTACATGCTCCAGCACCCCGTCCACTCTCCTATATGTCACTGCCAGGATCTGCTTGTCTGTGATCCAGTGTAGAGATCCTGGATTACCAGTACCAGATACTGGATTATAGCCCAATGGTGCCATGATGGCAAAGTGGTATGATGGCTGACTGATGGCAAAGTGGTATGATGGCTGACTGATGACAAAGTGGTATGATGGCTGACTGATGGCAAAGTGGTATGATGGCTGACTGATGATAAAGTGGTATGATGGCTGACTGATGGCAAAGTGGTATGATGGCTGACTGATGGCAAGGTGGTATGATGGCTGACTGATGATAAAGTGGTATGATGGCTGACTGATGATAAAGTGGTATGATGGCTGACTGATGATAAAGTGGTATGATGGCTGACTGATGACAAAGTGGTATGATGGCTGACTGATGACAAAGTGGTATGATGGCTGACTGATGACAAAGTGGTATGATGGCTGACTGATGACAAAGTGGTATGATGGCTGACTGATGGCAAAGTGGTATGATGGCTGACTGATGGCAAAGTGGTATGATGGCTGACTGATGGCAAAGTGGTATGATGGCTGACTGATGACAAAGTGGTATGATGGCTGACTGATGATGAAGTGGTATGATGAATGATGACAAAGTGGTATGATGGCTGACTGATGACAAAGTGGTACGATGGCTGTCTGATGACAAAGTGGTATGATGGCTGACTGATGATGAAGTGGTATGATGAATGATGGCAAAGTGGTATGATGGCTGACTGATGACAAAGTGGTACGATGGCTGTCTGATGGCAAAGTGGTATGATGGCTGACTGATGATAAAGTGGTATGATGGCTGACTGATGATAAAGTGGTATGATGACTGACTGATGGCAAAGTGGTATGATGGCTGACTGATGACAAAGTGGCATGATGGCTGACTGATGATGAAGTGGTATGATGAATGATGACAAAGTGGTATGATAGCATGATAGTGATATGATGTACAGCGGTAATTTATGATAATAAAAATTATATGATGGTGACCTATAAGCTCTCACCATAGTAAAGTCGTATGATGGTAATATGGTGGTGAAGCTGTATAATGGAAACATGATGGTGTGTTGGTAAAGTTAACTAACATTGACATGATGTTGCAGTGCTAAGGTATGATGGGGACATGAAGGCAAGGTAGTAAAGTTGTATGATGATGATGATGGCGAGATGTCACAGTTGTATGAGGGCGCCATAATAACTCGGTGTGTAAAAACTCGGTTTTGTAAAATTGTATTGTGATGGCCTTTTTGGTAAAGTCGTTTTACAGTGATCTGACATCCCGGTGGGAAAGATGGCTAATGGTCAGCTGCCGTGCAGCTTCCCGGCTCCGTCCCCGTCCCTATGGTACTTCCGGCACAGAGAGCGTCTATAACAAGCGCCCGCTATGCCAGAAGTAACATCCCCGGCGCACACAGAGCTCAGTGTATGCTGCCGGGGAAGGGACAGAGTCTGGGAGCCACACGTCAGCTAGGGGTCGGACTGCAGAAGAGAAGATCCACGGCGGGGGAGCGAGTTGTCAGGTGAGTTGTGTGCTGCGTTTTTTTTCTTATCTGCTTTGCAAAATAAGGGGGCTAAAATGGGGGGGGGCGGGGGAGGCAGCAAAAGGGGGCTTACATGGGGGGGCAGCAAAAGGGGGGCTAACATGGGGGAGGGGCAGCAAAAGGGGGCTAACATGGGGGGGGCAGCAAGATCAGAGAAGACAACCCCTGTGAGTCACTGGATATAACTGCACTGTAATGTATATGGTCAGGGGCGGTCTTGGCATTTCTGGGGCCCCAAGCGAAGTTATTCTGGGGCCCCCCCTCGACACGCGTTCCAAAACAATAGATCGCTGTGCGTTGCCCCCAGTAGTATATACCCCTTGTGTCCTGCCCCCAATAGTATATACCCCTTGTTTGCTTCCCCCAGTAGTATATTGACCCCTGTGTGTTCCCCCAGTTATATATACCCCCCCCCGTGTGCTCCCCCAGAAGTATATAGACCTCCTGTGTGCTGCCCCAGTTGTATATAGACCCCCTGTGTGCTCCCCCACTAGTATATAGACCCCATGTGTGCTCCCTCAGGGGTATTTAGCCCCCCTGTGGGCTCCCCCATTTGGATACAGACCTCCTGTGTGCCCCACCAGTATTAAATAGACCCCTTGTGTGCTGCCCCAGTAGTATACAGACCCCTGTGTGCTCCCCCAGTTATATATAGACCACCTGTGTGCCTCACAAGTAGTATATAGACCCCCTGTATGTTCCCCCAGTAGTATATAGACCCCCTGTGTGCCCCACCAGTAGTATATAGACCCCTGTGTGCTCCCCCAGTAGTATATAGCCCCCCTGTGTGCTCCCCACTTGGATATAGACCTCCTGTGTGCTCTCCAAGTTGTGTATAGACCCCATTCTGCTGCCCCAAGTTGTATATAGACCCCCTGTGTGCTGCCCCCAATAGTATGTAGACCTTTGTGAAACCCTAGTAGTCTATAGCCCCCCTGTGTGCTCCCCCTGTTATATAGCCCCCCTGTGTGCTCCCCCCATTTATATAGACCCCTGTGTGCTCCCCCTCCCATATAGTATATAACACAATAAAACAAACACTTATACTCACCTGGGTCCGGGCGTCTCCTCTTCTCTTCACTCTTGTGGCCGCAGGAAGGGTTTTCCCTGCGATCACAAGAGACCGCACTCCCCTTGTCCTGGCGCCGATGCTCCAGTGATGTCACTGGAGTGCCGGCACCACAAGGACAAAGCTGCCACTTGTGACCGCAGGGAAAACCCCTTTCTGCAGCCACAGGAGGGACTGACAGGAAGGGGGCCAATGTCTCCTGCCCTGTCAGTGCTGCTGCATGTAACTATGAGCGCTCATTACGAGTGTTCATAGTTACAGTTCAGATGGCAGCAGCGAGCGGGGCAGCGGCCCTGTCCAGCGGTCTTGAGCACAAGAGCAGGGTGTGGGGGCCCCCCTGGATGTTGGGGGCCCCAAGCGATCGCTTGGTGTGCTTGGTGCCAAAGACCGCCACTGTATATGGTGTACAGAGCCTGTGTAGAGCTGGGGCCACCTCTATATGACTGTATAAGTTGATAGTGAGCTGTGTACAGTGTATTGTTTAGTAGCAGCGGTGGTGTTAGTCAGTATGTGGTGGCATTAGTCAGTATGTGGTGGCATTAGTCAGTATGCGGTGGCATTAGTCAGTATGCGGTGGTAATATTTGTTACTTGTAATTTGGTACAGTGTTTTATTGGATTTAGTATACTGGATAACAATATGGTGGTGATGGTAATATTTGCCCCTTGTGTACTGGTATTATTGGTCTCAGTATACAGGATTTGGTTAGTGACAGTATGGCGGTAATATGTATGGTCATAATATTTCCAATATACTGGTATTATTGGTAATATTGGTCTTGAGATATACCATTAGCATCACTTGGTCGAGGAAGGGGGGGGCCCAAGTTGACCTCTTGCACAAGGGCCCAAGAGACATTAGCTACGCCCCTGCTAATGTTATATGATGGTTTAGTGGTAAAGTTGTATGATGTGATGTTAACATGGTGGCATATTAATGAAATACAGGGTGGCATAATGGTGATATGTCAAGGAAGCTTTACAGCAGTGTGATGGCATGGAAATATCATGGTGGCATAACAGCTTAGTAGTAATGGGGTGCAAAGACTATAGAGAAGCCTGTTGGTATGTAGTTTTCTATGATGGAGACGTGTGTGGTGGGGGTTTTATGGTGGGATAATGGTATGGTGATATGATAGTCACTATGGTAATATGATGGTATGGTGGTCACATGATGACTTTGAGGAAGTGACGTAAACACATGGTTCTACAGCATAAAATTATGGTGTGATGGTGCCATTTTGATGTAGTAGTATGGTGGTGCCATGATGGTGGTGGTTTGAAGGCAACATTATGGCGTAGTGGTATGGAGTTAGTACTATTCTTTACTCTATTGTGTATCATATTGGTGAGAGTCCCAACCATCATGGAACCAATGGGGGTCCCTGTCCTCTTTTCCATATAATAGGTGGCGGTGTGGACTTCTTTGGTAATCTATGGGAGTAATGGAAACAAAGACCTCAAGCAAACTCTTTTCTTGTGGGTTTTCATGACTCCCAAAAGCTGGGACTCTTTCATTTTCAAGATCACTGGATGTCTCTGCTGAGTTTTCGAGGAGAAAAAGCTAACACAGATCTTCTCTAGTATCTTTAGGTGGCTGCACAGCCACCTACTGTATATAGACTAGGATACAATGACCATCTGCTACAGTAAGGCGGAGGAGTTGTGCCCTACTCTTACAGTCCATAAGGTAGACAGCAGGAGACCAGGCCTCACCAGTATGACCCTTAGAGCTTGCCATAGACTCAGGAAATCTTACTAATGTCTACCTCACACCAAAGTCTCGAATGCAGTGTGCACAGAGCTCCTTGAGGATCTTCTCTGACTGTGTCCCTATAACAACACTTCCCGCCGCCGTCCCTTAGGAGGTGAGAGTTACCAGAGGGATTTCTTGTAGGAGGCTGGAACATCAAACCTTGGAAGTCCCAAGAAGGCAAAATCTATTTATAATAAAAAACACAGGATCTTTTAAGAATTCTTCATGAATACACCCTTTAAGTGGCTGATAACACCAGGCAATAGCTTTCCTATCACATTCTTCGAGCTACAGAAGTGTTTACATATACACAGGTGCCATTTTATCTAGGGCGACCCCGGTTTCAAGTTGTGTGCTGATCCTCTCCTATACTGTCATGGTCGCGTGTCAAAAACACTTCGCAAAACCTGCAGGTGCAGCGGGCACGTCCCATCACTTGTGACACAGCTTCCATCTGTCTTGGCAAACACCACAGTCGCCCTCACCGTTGGCGCCACACCGGCTCATAACCGGCAGGGTAGCAGAGTTGCCATCGCGCCAATATGTGACGCAACAAATCTTGTTACATTTCAGGAGATCCAAAATATGCAGGTGACATTTTTGGAGGCAGAAGGAAAAAAAATGTGTATTCCATGGATTCGAGATTTGTTCAAGTCGAAATAGAGAAAGTTTCGGAAAAAGATCCTTTAAAGTGAATGCACCATTAGGTACATCTTTTTTTTTTTTTTTAATACATAATCTGATCGTCACCAGCATGGGAATCCCGGTGTTGCGCCCCTTTTTGTAAACCAATGGCTGGTTTCTGTTCTCAGCGCCGTCCTTTTCCTGTGCAACGGCCCGGCTCAGAACACTAGGGGCAAGCCCACTGCTCCCAAGTGTGACCATATTTCCTCCCCTCTGTGACGCGGTCCCAATAGAATCAGAGAGGCCACATCAAAGAGGAGAGGGGATATGGCCACACTGGGGGGTGGCGGGCCTGTCCCTAGTCCGAGCCGGGCCGTTGCACGGGCAAAGAACAGCGCTGAGTGCAGGAAACAAGTGGTGATCCAAAAAATAGAACTGTGCCTCCAGGATTCCAGCACCGGTGCCAATCGGCTTATGTAAAAAAGATAAAAAAAAATAACGATGTACCTAAACATTCGCTTTAAGGGGGCAACAAAATTTTTTATTTTCTCAATTTTGTAATGTAGATGTATTATATGGGAATTATATAAGAAGGGCTTCTGGTGAAGGCACATACTCACCTCTCATCTCTCTATTCCATAACAAGAGGGCCCGGAGGTCATTTGCCCCTCTTCTTCTAGAAGGGTCATATGATAGAACGATCACCCCTATGATTAAATTAAACCACCAACGATGATCCTGTGGTTCTGCCTTAGCTGCTGCTCAGGTTTATTAAAGGATTCCAGATTCCTTCACATCAAAATACATAATAAGGTAAAAAGCTTTTTAAAAAATCCTCCGGGGTGGGACAAAAATGTTTTTTTTTTTCTCAACTTTGAAATATAATTGGTTCTTTTAGAACTTTTTATTCACAAGAGTGATGATACATACTAGTACTAACCACTCCACCCCATACCACAATGGGCCCAGTGGTCATTTGCTCCCGGCTCATAACAGGACGGTATGACCACCTTGATGCCCCTTATTATAATCATTGTAATTGATTATAAGAAATTCATTGCCATGGGAAGCCCTAGCTGGTCTTCTCTTCAACATTTTATCAATATTTGTTGATATCAAAAGACAGAATTCATTGAACGAAAATTTTTGGGGTGAAAAAAATAGAAATGTTCATTTTTTCTTACTTTTCAAATGTCTAGGTATCCAGATAGTTTACATAGCGAAAATGGTCTCTCTGCTAGAACTCAACTCAAGGCCTGGTGGTCATTTCCCCATAAGAATGTTACATGACTCAATCGTCTCGGTTTTTTTTAAGTAAAATTGGTAAGTCACCAATACCTGAGACTAGAGGCACAGCTGGGGGGTGGAGTGGGACTATTGCGGCACAAAAAAATTATAGGTTATAAAGGTTATAAACTGAACCTTTGTCCTGGGTGAAATAAAGCCAAGGTTTGGTTCTGCCTGGGCCTATAGGGATCATCCCTAGGCCCAGTAGCCAACACGTTAGGTGCATCTCCAGCAAATGCAACAGGAGATGGATCCCTATAGATCTCATCAATAACAAAAAAAAAATCTTTTCTGGCATCTGCTGAGCAGGTACAGTATATACTGGTATACTTCTTTAGATATGCAGAACTGCAACCAGTATCATTGTTTTCCATGGGGGCCAATGTTTGACATATGCCGCTGTATTATATACAGATTATATGCCTAAAGTTGCCCCATAGCATGATGGGAACAGCATCTAAGCTCTTCTCCATATCAGCACATATGGCTTTGGCACCTATATTTTTGTCCTATTATGCACTGCACATAACCATTCAGGCTTATGCAAGGGTTAAATGTCAATCAATTTCAAAACGCATAGGGGTTACAGTAGTCCGCACGATGGAACGTGGAGCTAGGAGGAAGCTGGCGGCTCGGGATGGCAGTCACTCTGATTACATCTGATTTAGCACGCTTGGTCTTTCTTTGCATTATTAGTATTTTTTTCCTTTCGCCATATGTTATTTGGTAAATAGCGGCGGCAGCTGAGCCGCCCGTCTCCCCCAGGAACACTTAGAGAACACAATGACTCATTTCTCAGGGTTATCTCTCATGATGAAACATCGGAAATCAGCAGAATACACGGATCATCCAAAAAGAAGAGAAAAAAAAACAACTCTCCAGAAGTGGAGGATCGGCACTCAGGTTCCCCACCATGGAGGAGGAGGCGGTAATCACGGCACGGTAGACATTCTTCTTCTCCTGTTTCCTCGTCTCCACATTGTTATCTCATTTCTATTTTCTCGTCTTCTTCTTGGGTCAATCTCCATAAACAGTTTCCGATCTCCATTCTCATCTCCGGTTATTGACATCTCATCTCCTGCCGCATCTATTACCAGCTCAGCTCCCGTCCCTTCATCTATTTACAAATCAGTTTTTCTTCTTCGGCTTCCTTAAGTCCTGCGCAGCTCCTTCCATGGTGCTCTTTGTATGATTGACCGCTTCTTCTATTGTCCAAGTCCAATAAGTTCTTGTCTTCTCCGGCCTTCTTATGTCTTACCACTATACCCCCCCTATGTGCTGCGTAAAGATTTCCAACTTTCTTCCTAACTTTTCTCCCATCTTCACAGGTGTCCTGATATCTATTTCTGGGCCCTGAGTGGTGACCCCCGTTGTGGAGGTACTGCCGGTCACTTGCTAGATGGTAAAGTGTGATGTCAGTCCTATGGTGGTTGGCCAAGATACAGCGGAGCCCAGACATGTTATGTTGTGATGCCAGTGCCGGTTGGGCACACAGATATGGTGGCACACCTGCTTTTATTTTAAAGGTCTGGGTATACCTTGTTCCCCTGTGGACAGTGACCTGCCAAGCTGTTGCGGGGTCCTTTGGGCTGTTGTCACGGTGGTCCGGAGTGGAATAGTGACCCACCTGGTGAATAGTGACCCACTATCACTACTGCCACCCACAGAAAGGGGAGATGACTCCAGGAAGGTGTATGTGTACTGTGTTGGTGCTGGATGAGGAATCGCAGAGTCTCTTTATCATAAATAAAATCTGCTTTACTCAGAGGATACTTGTATGCAGCTTTGCATTGATATGAGACTTTAACCTTAATAGGACACTTGATAGTTTAGGATCCAGATCTGTAGTGAGTGGACAGGGAGTAGTACAGTCGTGTGGACTGAGTTGCGTGCTGAGATATATATAGAAGAATCAGAAGAGTAGAGAGGAGGATGTCTTGAGAGTCCCAACCCAAGTAGTACTGTGCTCTGCCGGAATGTTGGAGGTAGAGGTAGAAGAATACTTAAGAAGAGAGAGAAAATACTTGTGCCTCTGCTTTGACTCTTGAGTCCTCGCACCACTTATTGCTCTACCAGTGTTGGGGGACCTGTCCTAGTGGGTGACACAAGCCCCAGACATTGTTACCTGGGATGAGCGGAATTCTGAGGGTTCCCTGCTAACGTGTGCGCTGCAAAAGGCTTCTAGCAACTTTGCTCTATCCGGATCAGTTCCTAGCGTTGCTTTGTGGATACTGTCCTGCATTGTGTCTCTCCTCTCTACGGCGTGGGTTGAGATGATCTCTGACTTGTCCTCTCTAGTGAAGGGTTTAACACTGCATAGTGTTGGGTGGAGTTACTTGAGAAGAAAAGGTTAGCTTCATGTGCCTGGGTCTGCTTCTAGACTGCACACTGAGACTGGGGACCTGGCTGAGGGCCAGGGCCCAACTGGACCGCTGTAGAGAGCGTTCTGGCTTGTGTCCTTCCTCTACAGAGTCTAGCGACAAAAGACCTCTACACTCCTCTACCCACGTGACTTCCTATCCACAGTCCCTGTAAGGTGTGCTGTGTATGGGTGAAGAGTGCATATGTAATAAGTAAAGAGAGAACTGATAGGACAGAAGAAGAAACCACGCTCATTGGCCTATAGATCCATACAAACAATAACCCTTTCAATACTACAGCTGTGCAACAACCAAGTACATATACTTACAATAGCGACATCTTGTGGCGAAACTTTAACACTATCAAATCACCACTTACATCCAAAATGTACAGGCTTTTGCGAAGGGTGTAACTACTAGCAACACCCATGGCGGGACACCACACCTGCCCTGTACCTTCATTGTAAATCCCTGTCATGTCCTGCTTGAAGAGTTCCATCATTTTTCCCTTCTTCCTAACTTCTCCCTCCCCTTCCTCTCTTCTCCTGCCCAGTTGCCCTGTTATCTATGTCTGGATCCTGTCCTACACCTTCATTGTAAACCCCTGCCATGTCCTGCCTGAAGAGTTCCACTCTTATTCCCTTCTTACTAACTTCTCCCTCACCTTTCTCTCATCTCCTGCCCTGGTGGCCTGGTATCTATGTCTACGTCCTGCATATGCCACGTCCACATTCCAACCTTATTCCCTTCTAATTTCTTTCCCCCTTTCCTGCCCAGATTCTATAGTATAGTATAGGTATAGCTAGAGCAGCACAACTTGTTGCAGGAGGGTGCCAGCAGGTGGTCTTGACCAAGACTTCCAAAATATATACAAAAAGGATCGCCCACAGCACTCCAGATAAGTTGAAAATTCAAAAAAAGTGTTTTATTCCATGATGGTGCAGCACAGCAAACAAGTCAAAAGTGCGACGTTTCGACGACCTACCGTCGTCTTTTTCAAGCATCAAGCTTGAAAAAGACGACGGTAGGTCGTCGAAACGTCGCACTTTTGACTTGTTTGCTGTGCTGCACCATCATGGAATAAAACACTTTTTTTGAATTTTCAACTTATCTGGAGTGCTGTGGGCGATCCTTTTTGTACAGATTCTATAGTATCTATATCTGGGTCCTGCCCTGTGGTTTCATTGTAAATTGTAATTCCCAACTACATCCTGCCTGAAGGGTTCCAACCTTCTGACCAATTTCTTGCAGACTTTCCTGACTTCTTCTGCCCAGGTTCCCCAGTAGTTCTTAGCAGGTCTCCATCCTTGTCTTGTCCCTAATATGTTCCGGACCTTCCTCTTAGTTCCTGCTCAGGATGTACAGTATCTATGTACAGGTTCTTCCTCATGTCTTCAGTGTAATCCCCACCAATGTCCTGCCGCTTCTTTAACTATTTTGGTGAGTTTTGTTGATATTCTCTTTTCCCCCTATATATATATATCTTATTTCTTTTGGTGTAAACCTGCCTAATGTCGCATTAGTAATGTAATCTGACCAGCTATCCCTCCTTACCAATTTCTTTCTGTCTCTCCTCACTTTTTCTGCCCATGTTCTGCACCATCTATCCCTGGGCCCTGCCCTATTTCTTCCTGTGTAAGCCCCTCCCATTCCTGCCTAATCCCCTTCTTATCAACATCTTCCAAATTTCTTCCGATAGATAGATAGATAGATAGGAGATAGATAGATAGATAGATAGATAGGAGATAGATAGATAGATAGATAGATAGATAGATAGGAGATAGATAGATAGATAGGAGATAGATAGATAGATAGATAGATAGGAGATAGATAGATAGATAGATAGATAGATAGATAGATAGATAGATAGATAGGAGATAGATAATAGATAGATAGATAGATAGATAGATAGATAGATAGATAGATAGATAGATAAATAGGAGATAGATAGGAGATAGATAGATAGGAGATAGATAGGAGATAGATAGATGGATGGATGGATACTTTCGCATGAGAGCAGCACTACTGCACAGTTGTGTGGTGCTAGCAGGTGAGACCTTTTGATTATGGGTAGATAGATAGGACATAGATAGGACATAGATAGATAGATAGATAGATAGATAGATAGATAGATAGATAGATAGATAGATAGATATAGATAGCAGATACATAGAGAGATAGATAGATAGATAGATAGATAGATAGATAGATAGATAGATAGATAGATAGAGATAGATAGCAGATACATAGAGAGATAGATAGATAGATAGATAGATAGATAGATAGATAGATAGATAGATAGGAGATAGATAGATAGATAGATAGATAGATAGATAGAAGATAGATAGATAGATAGATAGATAGATAGATAGATA
>NC_091466.1:13705243-13970243 GCF_027789765.1 Dendropsophus ebraccatus | reverse complement strand
TAACCCCTTCCTTGCTGTGTTCGCTCCACCCTGGGTCGGGATGTGTGCAGGATGACAGAACGGTCGTTTAAGCGCTATGGACAGTGCCAGATACATGGAGACTGATGCCAGGACCCCGGAGGTGACCTGGCCTCCTCTCATCTTACTCCTCCATCCATGTTCCAGCTCCTCTTCCTCTCAAAGTTAAATATTCCAGTTATTTCATTAGCTTTATAGGATCTCTTCCTGTCATGTTATATTTATTATGTCATTAGTTTTATATTATCTGCTCTTGGATGCGCAGCACTGTTGTTACCCAGCTTTCCAGGGTGGAGGCCGCCAGATAAGACTGAGGCTCTACCCCTAGGTGTACACAACAGGTACGTGTCCCCTTTAATTGCCCTATACATCCTGCGGGCCCTCATGGGCTCTGTTATGGCTGCGGCCCACCATGATTTTTAGGTCTCGGGCCCACCGGAGGATTCTCCTGACTTGTTGTCCTGCGCAGGAAAGTTTGCCGTTCAGCAGCCAAGGAAAGCTGACACCAGACATTGCTCAGAACACTTTAGCATCAATAATCCATGTGCTAGAAGCGTTCTGGAGCCGGGAATTCATTTCCATCGCTCCGCTTCACACACAGCAGGAGCCGCCGCCGGGCTCTGCAGCACAACCTGGAGACACCTGAACCCACAACAGATGAAAACTCCCAAAATCCTGGCTACAGGCTCTAACAAAACCAAAGGACAGGTATGGGGAGCTGTGAACACTAAACGGGTGGCATCGGCTCCAGCACGAACCCCGGCAAAGAAAATATCATCGGGTCTCGTAAAAGGTTTGGGGAGTAAAGTGATAAATAATTCTTTGCCTTCTTCGACTTTCGAAATCAAGAAGAATATGGACTTATCCTTTAAGTGCACAGAGAGTAATAGGGGCGGAGTCTTGACAACCTTGAATTTTTATGAACAGGAATATAGTTGTCACCATGAACAGGTGACATGGTATAATCCTAGTATGAACGGGGTACATTTCCTGGAGCCTTTGAAATTAAAGTAATAAATAAATGTGGACTTATCTTTTAAGAGCTCATACAGTATTAGGGCTGTGACAACTTTCTGTTTACCCAGGAAATACATAGGCGTCGTGCCAGCACGCTCTGGGGACCATTGCATTTCATTGTTCCATGCTACAATAAAGGGCTGATTGGATATAGTTCTCTTTTTGTGAACTTCTATAGTACTTTCAAAGTATATTAGCCCTCTCCTGCCGCTGCACTGTAAATTAACGTCGCTGCAGCCTATGCCTGATGCTGCAGCGCCATTAATTTACGATCAAGGATAACACAGGCGCAGAAGCTGCGCCTGTGTCATCCCTGGCGGGTCCTGGCTAGCACACTCCGGTGCTGAGAGTTAACCCTATAGATACTGCGGTCAGCACGACCGCAGCATCTATAGGGCTCCTGACAGAGAATTCTCCCTCCACAGAGGGAGAATTCTCTGTCCGGTGTCCATCGGGGCTCTGCAAAATGATCGCAGAGCCCCGACGGTAGCCATGGAAACCGGAAGCCTCAGGCTTCTGGTTTCTTGGCTACTGAGGCCGGCGGCGGAGGAAGAGAAGGCAAGGCGCGCGGCCATGCGCTCTGCCCCCTTCTCTCTCTCCCCTGCCACTGTCACAAGATTGTAACAGCGGCAGGGGACCGAGGAGAGGGGGCAGACACAGGAAGACCTGGGCATTGATGTATCAATGACCCCAGGTTTAAAAAGGGTTAACTCCTCCTATGCTTTCATCTACTCAGTGGACTGTTACTGCCAGTGTTTTTTTGGAATCAGGTGAACTTTTTTCTTTTTCTCCTGATCACATAAACCCCAGATAAACCAGCAATTTGTCCTGATCTAGCTGTTACTAGAGACAGATTTCTCTTGACAGCAGACAGTGGAAAGGAGACACCTAGTGGTCAAGTCTAAAAGGGGTGCTTCAAGGAAAGGACTTTTTTTTCATATATAGGCCTAGGGATGGGTTGTATGAAAATAATACAGCACACTGATGTCCCTGGCTCCCCCGCCCCCCGCCGCTATCTTGCTGTTCTGTTACACTGTTCAGCGGCTTCTGGGTCCTAGGGCCATGAATTTGCAGGCCCACCCAGCCAATCAGTGTCCCACCTCAGTCGTTTTTGGTTAATGACACAGGAAGAGAAGTTGTGTGAAATGAGAGTGACCATTTAAGTGCACCTACTGTAATAGGGGTAGCGCTTAACCAACCTTTTTTATTCATATTTATGAATAGGGGAGTGGTTGTCACCATGGACCAGTATGAACAGGGCACATTTTCGGGGCCTTTGACTTTAAAATACTACACAAATGTGGCCTTATCCTTCAAGTGGCGGAGCTGTGACTACTGTTTCACTTTTATATACAGGAGAGTGGTTGTCAGCCTAAATATATGAAGCCCTAACAATAGTATAAAAGGCTATATTTCAGGGGGGTATGGTAGTATTATGTATGCACTGTATGGTAGTATTATGCACTGAACATCATCATTATTATGCAGGTACTGTAAGGTAGTTTATGTGGGCACTATATGAAACCCTAACATCAGTATTAGGCAATGTTCACACAACGTCAAGAATGGAGAAAAAACGTCTGATTTCGCTATTTAAAAAAACGTCAGTTTTTGTCGCGATTTAACTGAATGCAATGGCAATGCATTGGAGTCAATGGAAAGATGGATGTCCAATGCACACTATGCATTGAAAAACGGACGTTTTTGTTACGGACGTCATAATATTGAACATGAATATTATTTTTGGACGTCTTTTGCAAATCCCAAACTAAAATAATGAGGAGGCAGGCTGCTAAAAAAGGTCCGTTATTTTAGACTCAAAATAACGGACGTCATTTTAAACGGAGCAGAAAAAAAAACGTTGTGTGAACATAGCCATAAGGGGTATGTTTCAGAGGGTTTGAAAGCAAGTTAACAAAGGAATGTGAACCTTTAAAGGGGGTGTTCAGCTTAAAAAAAAAAAAAAATGACGCTTTCTTCCAGAAACAGCACCACTCCTGTCCTCAGTCTGGGTGTGGGCTTTGCAGCTCAGTTCCACTATAGTTAATGGAGCGTAATTGTAATTCCACACATAACCTGGGGACACGGTGGGGCTGTTTTTCCCTTTCTGATCCTGGATAGCCCTTTTACCTGTACAAATAGAGGCAAGGCAGTGACAACCTCTATTTCGAATAGGTGGACTTAAAGTGAATGCACCACTATAAGTAATCAGTTAAGTTTTCCATATCACTCGATTGTAAGGGTGTCATCTGTTACTACTATTGCTGCCCATTTGTACTTGTCTGGTTTGGTGCACTGGAGGCGGGCTCACTGATAGCTCCTCCCCTCAGTGACTTGTCAGGGACAGACTTCATTGGTGGAGAAGAGAAGAAGATATCAGTGTACAGGGGGCGCTGAGCCCGCCTCCAGTGTACCAAACCAGGCATATGCAGGAACTCAGGATCTCAGGAACCAGCCACCAATGGGAGGAATGGACGGCACCATTACTGGTGATGTGGAAAACTTTATTTAGTAGTTATAGTGGTATATTGGTTTTAACTTTTAACATTTTTAATAAAAAGCGCTTGTGGGTGGAGTTGACCTCTAATTATAGGCAACATGGCACACTACAGTCAGTTATACTGGAAAGCAAGGGCAGTCAGAGGGGCGGGGCTAGAGGAGCCTGTGTGGTATGTGCAGGGTGCCAGAGGGGGCGCTAATAAGCCACTCTGCCGTGCCCACTATTAGGAATAGGGTTAGGGTCGACGACGGAACGTCCATCTTCTTGAAATAACAGTGTAGTAGATGTCTGCACAGTGTATGTTCAGGAAAGTTCAGGACCCCACAGACCCCTCAGAAAAAGAGAATATATATAATTCCGGTGCTAATATAGACGCCATCTCTTCACCTGGCTTCAGTGCCCAGACCAACACCGAGGTACAAAGGAGGCGCATCGTGTACCAGCATGGACAAGGCGCCGGAACGCAGCGCCCGCTGAATGCAAGGGACAAGTCTTGGCAGCAGACGAGGTGACATATTGCACAGGCACACTCAGGGGAAATCCTTTGGTCTGTTCTGTTAGAAAGAACAGACGGCTTTAACCTTTCTTATGCTGGAGCAGCAGGAGGCATATTTTAACTCTGCTAGCTGCAGCCAATGAGGTGTAGTAAACAGGAGCTTAACCCCTGCTTAACCTCAGCCCTGCAACCCTGTCTTGTTATGTCTCCTAGGAGTGTCTCCCATTATAGGGGCCCCCGGAAATCCTAGTCATGTAAACTCTTAGGGATCATTTATCCTGACTACGTCTTCACAGGAGGCGGCTGATGGGTGACAACCCATTACAGAGGTACAGGGGGTCACTTATTCTGAGAAACACTGATATGTGATGTATCAGGTAGCAGCAGGTTGAACCACTGATTTATATAGGACACCTCCTCAAAGGGGCATATGGCTCTTTCATCATACCTCAAAACTACTATAAAATATAAGTAAATACAGACCCCAGACCAGACCCCTAAGTAATCTCAAACCCCAAAATATAGACCCCAGTTCAGACCCCCAAAATAAATACAAACCCCAGACCAGACCCCTATGTAAATACAAACACAAAACCAAACCCCCAAATGAATACAAATCCCTGAGTAAATACAGACCCCAAGACCCCATATAAATACAGACCAGACCCCTAAGTAATCACAAACCCGCAAAATAAATACAAACCCCAGACCAGACCCCTAAGTAAATATAAACCCCAGACCAGACCTCTAAGTAAGTACAAACCACAGACCAAACCCCCAAAATAAATACAGACCCCAGACCCCTAAGTTAATATAGACCCCATACCAGACCCCTAAGTAAATACAGACCCCAGACCAGACCTCCAAAATAAATACAGACCCCAGGCCAGACCCCTAAGTAAATATAAATCCCAGACCAGACCTCTAAGTAAATACAAACCACAGACCAAACCTCCAAAATAAATACAGACCCCTAAGTTTATATAGACCCCATACAAGACCCCTTAGTAAATACAGACCCCAGACCAGATCCCTAAGTAAATACAGACCCCAGACCAGACCCCTAAGTAAATACAGACCCCAGACCAGACCCCTAAGTAAATACAGAGCCCAGACCAGACCCCTATGTAGATATAGATCCCAAACCTCTAAGTAAATACAAACACAAAACCAAACCCCCCAAATAAATACAGACCCCTAAGTAAAATCTAATACATACCCAAGATGAGTCGCCCCAAATATTCTGTAAGCGCAGTATGGTAGTTCTATGTAAATATAACAATGAACAGTAATATTATATAGGCCTTATGGAGGAGATTTATCAAACTGGTGTAAAGTGAAACTGGCTCAGTTGCCCCTAGCAACCAATCAGATTCTACCTTTCGTTTTCCAAAAAGTCTGTGGGGAAAGAAAAGTTGAATCTGATTGGTTGCTAGGGGCAACTGAGCCAGTTCTGTTTTATACCAGTTTATCAAATCTTCCCCTATGTGTCAGTATTATGAAAGCAAAATACAGTAGTTTTATATAGATATTCTATGTAATATATACCAGGCTTGTTTGGCAGTATCATGTAGGCACTGTAGGGCACCATTAAGTAGGAACTAAAATGGTAATATTATGTAGGCGTTGTATGGAGGCACTGTACAGGACCACCAGTATGTCTCCCTAACTGATAGAAAAGTGTTTGGTGTCCCACCACGGGTGTTGCCATTGGTTACACCTTTCGCAAAAGCCTGTAATTTCTGTAAGCAAGTGGTGATGTAGTAGTGATAAAGTTTTGCCATAAGATGTCGCTATTGTGAGCATAAGCACTTAGTTGCTGCACAGGGGAAGTATGGAAAGGGTTATTGTTTGCTTATATGTCACATTGATCTGTGGACCAATGAGAGCATCTTCTTCTATCCTATCATCTCTTTCTTTACTTCTTTTGTATGCACTCTTCACCCATACACAGCACACCTTACAGGGGCTGTTGATAGGAAGTCACATGGGTAGAGGAAGTTTATGAGTTCCTTGATGCTGGACTTTGTAGAGACAAGATGCAACTAACAGTTTCTCTTCAAGTAGCTTTACTCAGCACTAAGCAGTGTTAAACCCTTCACAGGAGAGGACAAGTCAGAGATCATCTCAACTCACGTCATGGACTAGGAGAGTCACAGTGCAGGACAGTATCCACAAAGGCAGAAAGCTAGGAACTGATTCGGATAGAGCAAAGTTGCTGTAAGCTTATGAACTCTTTCTCTCAGCGCGGGTGTTAGCAGGTAACAAGGTCTGGGGCTTGTGTCACCCACTAGGACGGGTCCCCCAACACTGGTAGGGCAATAGGTGGTTTATTCCGACAAGAGTCGATGCACGGGCACAAGTATTCTCTCACAAGTATTCTTCTATTTCTACCTCATCCTCCAACATCCCAGCAGAGCACAGTACTACTTGGGGTTGGGACTCCTCCCTGCTCCTCTGATTCTTCTTTGTATCTCTCAACACGCAACCCAGTCAACACGACTGTACCACTCTCTACACTCTCATCACAGATCTGAATCCTGTACTATTAAGTGTATTATCAAATGTAAAGTATTCTGACAAGGCAAAGCTGTATGTTCTGCTGCACACAAGTATCTTCCGAGTAAACAGGAGATTATTTATGATAAAGAGACTCTGTGATTCCTTCGCCTTGCACCAACACAGTGTACACACACTCCTTGGGACATTTCCCCTTTCTGTGGGTGGCAGTACCAATAGTCCAGGAGGGTCACTATTCCACTCCGGCCCACCGTGATAATATCCCAAGGGACCCCTCAGCAGCCCCGCAGATCACTGTCCACAGGGAAAAAGGTACAACCGGCCCTTTAAACTAAAAGCAGGTGTGCCATCATACCTGTGTGCCCAACCGGCACTGGCATCACAACATAACCTCACTGGGCCCGGCTGTATCTCGGCCAACAACCACAGAAGTGGCGTCACGCTTCACCATCTGGCAAGTGATCGGCCGTACCTCCGCCATAGCACTGCGAGGGTATAGCACATGTTATAGTAGTTTTATACAGAAAGGCAGCTGGGTAGGCTTCCTCATGCTGCAGTTCCTTGCACAACGGGTGGAGCGCCGCCATTGCATAGTGCTGAGGGTACAGCACTATATCAACGCTGCAGCCCCCATTTTCTCGTTTCTTAATGTAATGGCAGTCACTTTAAAGAATACATCTGTGTACATATCATACAGAGAAGTATAGCTGCCATATATCATACATATAAATAAAACCTTTACATACTGCTCACAATAAACAATGTCGCTATATATGATCATGATCGTATTTGCGGCCGCCATTATCTATATACGGCTGTCATTTTACACTAAAATCTTGTAGTGACCTGACTAATACAGACAAATACAATGTGAATTTCCTCTGTTAGGCGCTGTTTGGTGTCATCATGAGGATACTATATGGCAGTAATATTTCAGCACTGTATGCTAGCGTTACATGAACCATGTATGAACGTCTTATGTATGCATGGTATGATCATTTTTTACAGGCGTTGTAATAGGTCTAGGTAGATATATACAGATCATGTATAGTATTCTTATTCAAGCACTATATGGCAGTATTATTTTAGCACTGTATAGTACTACTATTATATGAACCATCTATGTCTTATGTAAGCATGGTATGGCAGTATTATGTAGGTACAGTACTAGTTCTATAAAATCATGGAACTTGAGTGATATAGAGAGGAGCCATGTACAGTAGTATTATATAAGCACTATATGGCGGTATAATTTAAGCACTGTACAGTGCTACTATTATATGAACCATCTATGGATGCCTTATGTAAGCATGGTATTGCAGTATTATGTAGGTACTGTACTAGTTCTATAAAGTCATGGCACTTGAGTGATATAGAGAGGAGCCATGTACAGTAGTACTGTCAGTACGATATGGCGGTATAATTTAAGCCCTGTATAGTGCTACTATTATATGAACCATCTATGGATGTCTTATGTAAGCATGGTATTGCAGTATTATGTAGATTCTGTACAAGTTCTATAAAGTCATGGCACTTGAGTGATATATAGATGAGCCATGTACAGTAGTATTATGTAAACACTACATGGCGGTATTATGTAGATTACATATGGCAGTGTTCTAAGGCCAATGCACAATACTTTTATTGTCACCACATGATCCTTAACCAATATTTGGGCAACTCACATGCACACAAGTGTCCCCCAGTACCATGGCGGGCCCTGACCCTGCTTGAGGCCGTATGTCAGCCAGAATCATCTCTACTATGAGCGTCACTTACTAAAAAGAGCTTTCTACTACTGATTCAGTAAAACTTTCTAAAAGTTTAACATTCCTGTAATCTCCTATAATCTAATGAGAATTAGCCATAGCTCCTGTGTTATTAGCTGACAGCGGAGGAAGGGGGGGGGGCGCCATATAACGGATGATAATCATCCGCCCCCATTACCGCCACTCACTACTTATTGAGACGTGTGCACTAATATGAGCTTAATGCGACAAAAGCTTCGGCTTCACTTTGGCTCATTGCTCCTATAAAAGAGTTAGAGGACCCTATGGGCATCTTTAAAAGCTGCACCTGTGGCCCACTTAGGCTGCCCTCCCCTGTTTTATGCTGAAGACCTCTGCTTGGAGGGGATTGTCAAGGCAGCAGGGTTTTATGGTGAGCGGGGAAGGCGTCCAGGTTCAGCGGTGTACTGACTGCCACATCACCCCCCCTCCTGCTCTGGAGATGGCTTCAGGCTCTGGCCTTGTGCCTCTTCCTCCCCCATAGTACAATGTTATGGTCAGGTTAAGCTGTCACTACTGTGCATTTAATGTGACAACTTGCCGTGAGTTACTTGCATGCCGGGATGGCAAGAGTCCATGCTCTGCTTAACCCCTACAGTGCTGCACAGTGGCAGAACCCAACCAGTATAGGATATGATAAGGATCATGAAAATTAAAGGGCATATCCCCCTGGAATAAATTCCTAGTAATAATAAACGTAATAATAAAAGTAAGTCATATTTTACCAAGTAATGGATTTTTTTTATACATCATTAGTTTTCCATTATCTGTTCCATTGCAAACTTAGTGGAGTGTTTATCCAGAATTAGAAAACGTAGCTGTTTTTTTTTTTTTTTTTTTAACACAGTGCCACCCCTGTCCTCAGGTTGTGAGTGGTATTACAACTCAGCTCCATTCACTTCAATGGAATTAAGCTGCAATACCACACCTAATCTGATGGACAGGAGTGGACAAAAGCTCATGCCAAGATTGAACCAGCAAAATGGTGATATAATGTTGACGGACACGACATCACAATTTTCCCTAACGTTTTGACACCAAAATCCTTCCCACTCCTCTACTATTAGTGACAACCACTGTCCTGTTCATGAACTGAGTGATTGTACTGTATCAATAAAGTTTATTGAACAGTGGTACTGATGGTGTTTCCGTCAATAAACTTTATTGACATACTTCTGGAGAACCTTCTCTATTAAAGTTAAAGGGGTTGTCCAGGATTGGTCACCAGTAGAGATGAGCGAGTAGTGAAATATTCGACTTTCGAGAATTTGAATCAAATAGGCACCGATATTGGACTATACAAATATTGGACCGATATTGGACTACTACAAATATTCAATCCCATTATAGTCTATGGGGAAAAAATTTGCGGCACTTGGAAATCAAAATTCGACCACTTGGAGGTCACCAAGTCCCTCATGAAACCTCCCTAAATGATGGCAACACCTCCAAATGACACTGTGACATCAGGGGGAGCATGCCTGGGTGCACCCAACACACCAAAATCGCTGTATAATGCCACTCTCCGCAGTTGTGAAGGAAAAATATTTGCGAGCGCTTTACAAACGTTTATGGCAATGTTCACACATTTCCTTCGTATTTCTTATGCAGTGTTACATACATGATTCCAAAGTGCGTCTGTAAAGCGTCATATTATTCCCGCGTATCACGCGTCATGCTGTACGAACGTTACTGGAACAGTATGTATGACGTGCCTTTTACTGGGCTACTGGAACAGTATGTATGACGTGCCTTTTTCTGGGCTACTGGAACAGTATGTATGACGTGCCTTTTTCTGGGCTACTGGAACAGTATGTATGACGTGCCTTTAACTGGGCTACTGGAACAGTATGTATGACGTGCCTTTTTCTGGGCTACTGCAACAGTATGTATGATGTGCCTTTTTCTGGGCTACTGGAACAGTATGTATGACGTGCCTTTTTCTGGGCTACTGGAACAGTATGTATGACGTGCCTTTTTCTGGGCTACTGGAACAGTATGTATGACGTGCCTTTTTCTGGGCTACTGGAACAGTATGTATGACGTGCCTTTTTCTGGGCTACTGGAACAATATGTATGACGTGCCTTTTTCTGGGCTACTGGAACAGTATGTATGACGTGCCTTTTTCTGGGCTACTGGAACAGTATGTATGACGTGCCTTTTTCTGGGCTACTGGAACAATATGTATGACGTGCCTTTTTCTGGGCTACTGGAACAATATGTATCACGTGCCTTTTACTGTTTTTGCTTTTTCGCTCTGTGTGCGTACTCCCAGGGTCCCTCACGGCCTCCCTGCATAGTCATTGGATAAAAAAAAAAGTGCCAACTGCGATGGGAGGGCTTTCGAATGTTTCCCGCGTATTCGCCACACTACTCGATTGAGTCTGAATCTTTCGAATACCACAATATTCGATTGAATATCATCTCGATTGAATCATATTCGCTCATCTCTAGTCACCAGTGCTTGCATCCACAGGTCGTGTCTATTATAGAAGCTTAGACCAATTTACTTTACAGGAGCTGCGATACCGGACACAGCCCGTGACCAGGTGTGGAGCTGTTTCTGGAGGAATGTAGCCATGTTTTTTTCTCTTGTACATTACTTGCAAATTACATTCTGTCGTTGATCATGAAAAAAATAAGGTTTCACAGTTAAGACGTCAAGCGTTTCCAAGTTCTTAACCTGTTGCTAGCTGTATTCTCCTAGGTGACGTAAGTAACAGTTGTGGCCATGGAGGGTCTGGTCCATATAGAGTTACGTGTCAATCTTCCTGTTTTTAGCACTTTGTGTCCCTGTGGGTGGAGCGGGTCTTCTGGGAGTTCTCCATCTGTCAGATTTACCTGATTAGTCAGCGTCAGTCAGAGCAGGTAGGAGGAGGTATTGATTGGGTTACACTGTGAGATCCGTCATGGAGCTGGAGGACACGGTGTCTCCATGCATCTACACAATGTTTTTCTCCAACATGTTTGTGCTTCTCAATGGTAATTTATTGTTATAAGGGACATACACTGGTGGGCTAGACTGAGGGTCATCATGGACATCCGGTAACTTCTCCACACCTCCCCATTAAGTGTCCAGATGAGAAGAGTAATCCACTAGGCTCCATATTCAGGTGGTGATCCAATACATGACCCCACCACCTGCTAGGACCCACTTGGTATTCATCGGTTCCCTGATTGGCAAACATCTAGCAATCCAGGGACAAAATGAATAGGTTGTTCAACCATGGGGTACTTGGCAGACCAAGGAGGGTGATCGCAAAAAGTGTCAGTATCAAGCACCCATTGACCACTCCACTATTGGCATTCATCTGGTGGCCATGATATGCTTGTTAACAGTCCCCGGACAATCCTGGGAATGAGACTGCAAAGAGGGTGGCGTTTATATAAATCCTGACCAAAATAGGGGGATGATTATGGGAATTTCAGGGTCTGTCCCGAGCATCCTCAGGGGTGGGGCTTAAATGTCACCATATTATCTTTTACAATTTAGATAAACATGCTGTGATAGACAAATATTGCTAAAGTAAGGGGATTGTATAGGATAACAGATACAACTCATGGATAAGCCTAGCTCTGTTTAAAGGAGAAGTCTGGCCATGTAATTTTTTTCTCAAAATACATTGCTCAATTGCCACTCTGGGACCCCTGCTGGGCTCCAGGATTTCCACAGGACCCGACATCATGACCTGGTTGATGGACTGGCCGCTCAGTCACTCAGTGATTGCAGTCACTGACTGGCTGAGCGGCCAGCCCATCAGCCGGGACGGGCATTCCCCCACCAAGTCATGATGTCAACACAGCCGGTCACGCGGTGGATCGCGGGCATGGGGAGAGGTAAGGATTGGTTGTTATGTTCACCCCTGCTACCATTTAGATTTTATCCAGTTCTGGACTTCTCATTTGATGAACATTTGGTTGTGTGGGAACAATGTTGCGATGGAGAGGAAACAGATAACCAGAAGCTGATGGGGCATAGGTGGTAGTCACACACAGGGCCGCCATCAGGAATTTCGGGGCCCCATACAACCAAAGTGTCTGGGCCCCCCACATTAATAAAAAAAAAAAAAAATTGTGTGTTCGCCCCACGCCTTGCTGGGAGGTATAATTTGGTTCAGATCAATTCTAGAGAACTGGCTCATATTCCCCATTTTCCCCAGTGGCTTAAAATGTAACCTCTGTTATACAGTTATAAAATTGTAGAAATTAAATGTGAACAAGGTGCAATTCAAATAGACACTTACTTGTATAGCTGCCTCTTGTGCTCTGTATGCAGTGCATTATATTCACCCCTGCAACGTACAATTTATAGCGTGTCTACAAGCCCAGCGGGGCTCATTATGATGGAGACTAAAACTTATACAAGAGTGGGGTAGGGGTTCCCCTGTATTCAGAATGCTGGTGAGTACCAGGCAATGCCCCGTTTGGGATTATTGAATTTCGAGGGTCTGGGGGGCTGTTTGATTTGTATATGTTCACCAATATCCCCCCCCCCCCCCCGGTATGCTCACTAACATAGAATATGTTGATAAGGCTAATATAATGAGGCTTTTCCATGTTAGTGAGCATATACAAATCACCCCCCCCCCCAGGCAGACTAGTTTAGCTCACCCAAGCCAGTGATAGCGAATACATGGCGGTGAGAACGCTTTCTAGGAGATCCTGTTTGTGCAGCAGAGGTGTCTTTATCCTGCTCTGCATAGACCCTCGAAATTCAATAATCCCAGACGGGGCATTGCCTAGCACTCAACAGCATTCTGAATACAGGGGAACCCCGACCCCACTTTGTATAAGTTTTAGTCTCCATCATAATGAGCCCCGCTGGGCTTGTAGACACGCTATAAATTGTACGTTGCAGGGGTGAATATAGAGCACAAGAGGCAGCTATACAAGTAAGTGTCTATTTGAATTGCACCTTGTTCACATTTAATTTCTACAATTTTATAACTGTATAACAGAGGTTACATTTTAAGCCACTGGGGAAAATGGGATATATGAGCCAGTTCTCTAGAATTGATCTCACACACAGACACCAGCACACATGTATACAGACACCAGCACACATGTATACAGACATACAGACACCAGCACACATGTATACACACATACAGACACCAGCACACCAGGGCACGATGAAGTTTGAACTTCTGCAACCTGGAGAAATCACCTGATATCACCTGCAGTCCTATGTAACACCACATAACACAGTGGTATCTCTGAGTACAGATAATGTAGTAGATTTCACCTGCAGTCCTATGTAACAGCACAGATAACACAGTGATACCTCTGAGTATAGATCATGTAGTAGATGTCACCTGCAGTCCTATGTAACAGCACAGATAACACAGTGATATCCCTCTGAGTACAGATAATGTAGATGTCACCTGCAGTCCTATGTAACACCACAGATAACACAGTGATATCTCTGAGTACAGATAATGTAGTAGTCACCTGCAGTCCTATGTAACACCACAGATAACACAGTGATATCTCTTGAGTACAGATAATGTAGTAGTCACCTGCAGTCCTATGTAATAGCACAGATAACACAGTGATATCTCTGAGTACAGATAATGTAGTAGCTGTCACCTGCAGTCCTATGTAACACTACAGATAACACAGTGATATCTCTGAGTACAGATAATGTAGTAGTCACCTGCAGTCCTATGTAACACAACAGATAACACAGTGATATCTCTGAGTACAGATAATGTAGTAGCTGTCACCTCGGGGCGCCCCTACTAAATGATGTTCTATAAAATAAGAAAAGTGTCATACAGGGACTCACAGGTGACGTCTTCTTTGATCTGAGGCGTCACTTTCCCTTTTCCTCTCCATCCGGCCCAGACCTCCATGATGATTCCTTCCAGATACGTTTCATCCCCTTAGAACCTGCGAGACAAACAATTTAGGCTCCGCACATTTCTAGCAACTTCCTTTCCTTTCTCCCCCCTGTAGGCTCCCATAGTAACTGCGCTGTGTGGGATGCCCCCTGTATGTAGGATCCCCTGCTGTGCCCCCTGTATGTAGGATCCCCTGCTGTGCCCCCTGTATGTAGGATTCCCAGCTGTGCCCCCATGAGCTAATAATGCCCCCAGAGGTGCCCCCATGAACTAATAATGCCCCCAGAGGTGCCCCCATATACTAATAATGCCCCCAGAGGTGCCCCCATGAGCTAATAATGCCCCCAGAGGTGCCCCCATATACTAATAATGCCCCCAGAGGTGCCCCCATATACTAATAATGCCCCCAGAGGTGCCCCCATATACTAATAATGCCCCCAGAGGTGCCCCCATATACTAATAATGCCCCCAGAGGTGCCCCCATATACTAATAATGCCCCCAGAGGTGCCCCCATATACTAATAATGCCCCCAGAGGTGCCCCCATGAACTAATAATGCCCCCAGAGGTGCCCCCATGAACTAATAATGCCCCCAGAGGTGCCCCCCATATACTAATAATGCCCCCAGAGGTGCCCCCATGAACTAATAATGCCCCCAGAGGTGCCCCCCATATACTAATAATGCCCCCAGAGGTGCCCCCATATACTAATAATGCCCCCAGAGGTGCCCCCATATACTAATAATGCCCCCAGAGGTGCCCCCCATACACTAATAATGCCTCCAGAGGTGCCCCCATATACTAATAATGCCCCCAGAGGTGCCCCCATATACTAATAATGCCCCCAGAGGTGCCCCCATACACTAATAATGCCCCCAGAGGTGCCCCCATACACTAATAATGCCCCCAGAGGTGCCCCCATATACTAATAATGCCCCCAGAGGTGCCCCCATATACTAATAATGCCCCCAGAGGTGCCCCCATATACTAATAATGCCCCCAGAGGTGCCCCCATACACTAATAATGCCCCCAGAGGTGCCCCCATATACTAATAATGCCCCCAGAGGTGCCCCCATATACTAATAATGCCCCCAGAGGTGCCCCCATACACCAATAATGCCCCCAGAGGTGCCCCCATACACCAATAATGCCCCCAGAGGTGCCCCCGTAGACCAATAATGCCCCCAGAGGTGCCCCCATACACTAATAATGCCCCCAGAGGTGCCCCCATGAGCTAATAATGCCCCCAGAGGTGCCCCCATATACTAATAATGTCCCCAGAGGTGCCCCCATACAATAATAATGCCCCCAGAGGTGCCCCCATACACTAATAATGCCCCCAGAGGTGCCCCCATACACTAATAACGCCCCCAGAGGTGCCCCCATACACTAATAACGCCCCCAGAGGTGCCCCTAAAAAAAACAAACATCCTACTCACCTAATCCGCGCTGTGCAGGCAGCAGCTCTTCCTCCTCCTCTTCGGGCTCCATCTTGCGAGCCGGAGGGACGGGACTTCCGGCAGACGTGATGACGTCACATCATCACGCCTGCCGGAGGGGCACATGATCACGGCCCGGCCTCCCATAGGCTGCTGGTATGAAGTGCCGGCAGCCTATGGGAGAGAATACAGGAGGAGGACGCTGACAGGTCCTTCTCCTGTATTCTGATCGCTTTAATGTTCCGCCCGCTGTGCGGGCGGAACATTAAAGCGATCAGTGCGTCCCGAGAAGCTGCGTGGCCGCAGCTTCTCGGGATGCTCAAAAACAGGTGGCAAGGGGGGCCGTGCGGGCCCCCCTAGCGTAGCGGTCGGGGGGCGGCGGCCGGCGGGCCCCCCCCCCCGTGTCTCTTAGGGTCCGGGCCCCATACGGCAGTACCAGTTGTACTGCCCTATCGGCGGCCCTGGTCACACATATCTCTCTGAGGTGAGTAAGCAATCCCTCTGGCTATATAGGAAGACACCAAAATTCTAAATTATGAGTATATGTAGACTTTCATAGAAACATAGAAGATTATCAGCAGAAAAAGACCACTGGGTCCATCTAGTCGGCCCTTTTAGTATTTCCATACTTATTATCTTAGGACAGATATATGTATATACCAGGCATGTTTAAATTCTGTTATTGTAGATTTACCAACCACATCTGCTGGAAGCTTGTTCCAAGTATCTACTACTCTTTCAGTACAGTAATATTTTCTCATGTTGCTTCTGATCTTTCCCCCAGCAACCTCTCACTGTGTCCTTTTTTTTCGTGAGATCAGTTTTTGACTAAAAACACTTCCATCCTGAACCTTATTTAGTCCTGTAACATATATAAAGGTTTCCATCATGTCCCCCCTTTCCCGTCTTCCTCCTGTAACATATATAAAGGTTTCCATCATGTCCCCCCTTTCCCTTCTTCCTCCTGTAACATATATAAAGGTTTCCATCATGTCCTCCCTTTCCCTTCTTCCTCCTGTAACATATATAAAGGTTTCCATCATGTCCCCCCTTTCCCGTCTTCCTCCTGTAACATATATAAAGGTTTCCATCATGTCCCCCCTTTCCCTTCTTCCTCCTGTAACATATATAAAGGTTTCCATCATGTCCCCCCTTTCCCTTCTTCCTCCTGTAACATATATAAAGGTTTCCATCATGTCCCCCCTTTCCCTTCTTTTCTCCAGACTATACAGATTCACATCCTTAAGCCTTTCCTGATGTTTTATGTCTGACACCCTCCACCATTTTTGTAGCCCGAGAGATGAGAGATGTGCCACTTGTCACCATAAAAACTTTCATCTAATCCAGGGGTCTCAAACTCAATTTACCCGGGTCCCGCTGGAGGTAGAGTCTGGGTGAGACTGGGCCGCATCAGGGTTTCCACAAGAAAAGCTCTTACAAAAACATTCCAATGTCATCAAATGGTTTCTCTTACCCTACTTCTCTCCCCCATGCTTTTCTCCGCTGTTTCTCTCCCCCATCCCCATGTTTCTCTCCCCCATCCCCATGTTTCTCTCCCCCCTGCTTCTCTCCCCCATCCCCATGTTTCTCTCCCCCATCCCCATGTTTCTCTCCCCCCTGCTTCTCTCCCCCATCCCCATGTTTCTCTCCCCCCTGCTTCTCTCCCCCATCCCCATGTTTCTCTCCCCCATCCCCATGTTTCTCTCCCCCCTGCTTCTCTCCCCCATCCCCATGTTTCTCTCCCCCATCCCCATGTTTCTCTCCCCCCTGCTTCTCTCCCCCATCCCCATGTTTCTCTCCCCCATCCCCATGTTTCTCTCCCTGTCTCTCCCCCCCTTTTCTACCCCCTGCTTCTCTCCCCCATCCCCATGTTTCTCTCCCTGTCTCTCCCCCCCTTTTCTTCCCCATGCTTCTCTCCCCCATCCCCATTCTTTTCTCCCCCATGCTTTTCTCCAGTTTCTCTCCCCCATCCCCATGTTTCTCTCCCTGTCTCTCCCCCCCTTTTCTACCCCCTGCTTCTCTCCCCCATCCCCATGTTTCTCTCCCCCATCCCCATGTTTCTCTCCCTGTCTCTCCCCCCCTTTTCTTCCCCATGCTTCTCTCCCCCATCCCCATGCTTTTCTCCCCCATGCTTTTCTCCAGTTTCTCTCCCCCATCCCCATGTTTCTCTCCCCCCCTTCCTCCTCACTTCCTCCGAGATAGTCACCGCTGCTGTCTGCCTCACCTACTGGCCGCCCATAGGGCCCGGACGTGCTCCTCCTATCCAATCAGCGAAGACTGGGAGCGTGGTGCACTGCGGCCGGCCATAGCGCACACGTTGATTTGATGCATGCATCACGGACCGCCGCAGCGCACCACACTCCCAGTCTCCGCTGATTGGATAGGAGGAGCACGTCCAAGCGCTACAGGCAGCCAGTAGGTGAGGCGGACAGCAGCTGTGGGCTCGTAAGAGCGGGGCAGACGACATCCGGACTCCAGGGACAGCGCACACCACAGCAGCACATTACTCAGGGGCCCGCTGGGCCCCGAAAGTGACGTGCTGCCGTGTGCTGCAAACTAATAATGTGGGCGGCGGCATGGGCCCCCCCGGAGCCTCGGGCGCCGGGTGGCCTCCCAAACCGCCCACATTATAATCCGCCACTGTCAGTGACACAGGGCCGCACTTACAGTAAAGTTACCATTGAGGTGGGGGCCGCAAACTAGTGTCCCGAGGGCCGCAGTTGGCCCGCGGGCCGCAAGTTTGAGACCCCTGATATAATCCATCAGCATCTTGTTACAAAGCAGAAGGAGCTGAGTAGATTGATATATAACTTTAAGAAAAAAGATTCAATATAAGTTTGAATTTATTTAGAGGCCAAGTGGGCGGTCTTACTGAGTCATACTGCCCACTGGACTCCTAGGTCCAGAATGAGCAATTGTTTAAATTAAATAACTACACGTTCTGCTGAAATTTTCTCCATGAAACTATATATCAGTCTACTCTGCTCCTCCTGCTCTATAACATGGTGCTGGTAGATTTAACATTTTCATGGAGACAGGTTCCCTTTAAGTCTTAGTATTTTAAACATAATTTAGAAAGGCAAGTTAGACATTTCAGGGGTGAAGCTAAAAGGAATTGAGAGGGAGCCACTGCACCCAGGTCCTTGTGCAGGAGGAGGCCTAAAGGTCCCAGTCCAATGGATACTAGTATTATAAATGGCACATAGTATTCAGGGGCTATTACATATTTTCCATTGGGAGCATGAAATTCTATCTCTGTGATTCTCAGGCAAGCGAAGAAAGAGTTAATCATGAGCAACTTAGAGAAACGATGAGGAACGGTGGAAAACAGATGGAGATAGACGGTCAAAATGAACAAACTAGAAGTTTCAATCATAAAATATGCTTCCAAAGTGAGCTGATACACAGGACAATCCAAGCCGGCACCAGAGCCTCATCTGGCCACGCTCCCCAGGCTGTGCATAAAGTTCCCATCGGGAATGAGACCAAGAGGACTCCATGTCACCTCCCGAAAACAGTCCTCGGTCTTCTCCACTGGCCGGCAGGATGCCCAAACTGCAGCCTAGGATCAGCTGGGGAGGCAGCTGTGATATGCTACATGCCTTCCCGGCTGGAAGGAAGAAGCAGGAAAAGAGACTGCAGGGGGCAAATAGGAACTCATCCCAGAAACCAAGATGTGAGGTCCCTGTGGGGTAGAGGACTCGGGTGATGAGGGTCTGTGGTGCATAGAGCATGGGAAGAGCGCAGAGCAAATCTATCAAATGTCTCTCTACAAGAATACAACAAGATCAGAAGGTAGAGAATAGGGCAAGGGCAGGATAAGTGAGCCCCCAAAAAGGCAGGATAAGTGAGCCCCCAAAAGGGCAGGATAAGTGAGCCCCCAAAAGGGCAGGATAAGTGATCCCCCCAAAAGGGCAGGATAAGTGAGCCCCCCAAAAGGGCAGGATAAGTGATCCCCCCAAAAGGGCAGGATAAGTGAGCCCCCCAAAAGGGCAGGATAAGTGATCCCCCAAAAGGGCAGGATAAGTGAGCCCCCCAAAAGGGCAGGATAAGTGATCCCCCCAAAAGGGCTATGTGACCTCCAAATGTTCAACTCTATCTAATTCCTATCTATCTATCTATCTATCTATCTCCTATCTACAGTATCTATCTATCTATCTCCTATCTATCTCCTATCTATCTATCTATCTATCTCATATCTATCTATCTATCTATCTATCTATCTATCTATCTATCTATCTATCTCCTATCTATTATCTATCTATCTATCTATCTATCTATCTATCTATCTATCTATCTATCTCCTATCTATCTATCTATCTATCTCCTATCTATCTATCTCCTATCTATCTATCTATCTATCTATCTATCTCCTATCTATCTATCTATCTATCTATCTATCTATCTATCTATCTATCTATCTATCTCCTATCTATCTATCTCCTATCTATCTATCTCCTATCTATCTATCTCCTATCTATCTATCTATCTATCTATCTATCTATCTATCTATCTATCTCCTATCTATCTATCTATCTATCTATCTATCTATCTATCTATCTATCTCCTATCTATCTCCTATCTATCTATCTATCTATCTATCTATCTATCTATCTATCTATCTATCTCCTATCTATCTATCTATCTATCTATCTATCTATCTATCTATCTATATGTTATCTATCTCCTATCTATCTATCTATCTATCTATCTATCTATCTATCTATCTATCTATCTATCTCCTATCTATCTCCTATCTATCTATCTATCTATCTATCTATCTATCTATCTATCTATCTTCTATCTATCTATCTATCTATCTATCTATCTATCTATCTATCTATATGTTATCTATCTATCTATCTATCTCCTATCTATCTATCACATATCTGTCATCCATGTCTCCTTTGAGTTGTGTGTATCTCAGCCATGTTGTGTCGGTGTCCTCGGTTAGCGCCGGTGTATTGTATCTATTAATATAGCAGACATTGAGCCTATAGCAGATTGTGTTTCGGCTGGGTTGTGTAGGTGTTTGTGTATATTGTGCAGGGGTTAATGGCTGAGCGTGTGTGTGTGTCAGATGTCTGTCTAGGCGCGTGTGTGTTCAATTTCAGGGTGGGTGATGTTATTGCCACAAGCTCATTAGGCCGATATTGTTTTTTAATCAGTGCCATGGCAACGATGATGCAAGCCTGCACTCCACACCTGATCCACTGCGCTCTCACCACCCTCTTCTTCTCTGCAGCGATGTCTCTTACTGCAAGGCCTCTGAGACCATCTGTGTCAAGTTGGTGGGAGGGAGAACTTGCCCCGGCTCTCTTCCGCTCTGGAATTCTGACTGGGGACCAGGGGCTGCGGACTCGCTGTAGACTGGATACAAGGCGGCCTTCACCATAACATAATGTCATGGAGGTCAATGACTGATTTATAGGGAACCTGTCATCACACAAAAGCAACATGCTAAACTAGTAGCCACAACTGCCCCCCACCGAATGCCCCCACTCCATATAAAATCTCAATGACCTAATTATAGAGTATCAGCCTTTATTTATGGTTCTCCATAATAGACCAGTCTCCATTTTGTCATATTATGGTGGACCATCATCAGTTCCACTCCATTCTACATTAATCATAGGGACCATCATCAGTTCCACTCCATTCTACATTAATAATAGGGACCATAGCGACCACTACCATACAGCTCATACTTCATATATTCCATGTCATTTGCACTCTTCAAGGTGGCCACATCCTTGACAGTCTCCATTTTAGATTTCATCATTGGACCATGTTGGATGCCATTGAACCATTGGCGATTTATAACTTTGGTTCCTTGATCGTTTTGGGTCAGGCTAATCTAAGGTGCAGAGTGTATTGAATCTCCTCATTCTTCACCCTTAACCCTATAAGAATGATGGAACTTCATGGGTGGAGTCACAAATTGTGGTCCACAGTGTAGTTGCCGCTGGTGGTGGGCAACTATATGCATCTAGAACAGTAAGTGAGGTGTTATGCTATCATAGTTCATGGGGGGCAGTGGTGGACCAATCATACCAGACTCTATTGTTTTTTTATATCTACATGGACCATACTAGCTTCTGTTCTTCAACCGATGTCGATGTGAAATCTTTGTTCTCAATGGATATACCATCGTGTTTACATTTACTTTAATGTAGCAGTCTCCCTATAATCATATTATAGGGAGCCATGACGAATCTGGTCCATCAGAATAACAACCTCCAAAGTAGACCTGATTCTTACCCATCTGATTTCTATATACCAACACAGTGCCCCCCCCCAAGCTTGTATCAATGTGACATCAGCTTGTCAATCTTGATGGACCATCGGTTCTAAGCTAGAATAAGACTGATGTCAGTACTGTGGTGGATGATCTTTACTTACATCTACATCCAAGGAAATTGGCAAAAACATTGACATAACAGCGACCGTTCTAATTCTCGTATTCTGAAGATACTACTTTAGTTTAATAACTTCAAGGCTGCGGTCGCGTTTTATGCCATTTGTGACAAATCTACCAAGTAAAGGATTCCTAATCGAATTACCAAGTGACATAGCAGTTAGCCTGGCCAAACTCCAGTGCTAATTATTCCCTAATTTAACGTGGGCACAATTACATTTCCTCTCGAAATCTGTTCTTCTTGTCATTAACAGAAAAGACCAAACAGTTTAGAAGAACATTTGGCCATTTATCCAATCAGTTTTCCCATGAAGCGTGGAGCTTACCTCCGCTGCGTCCTAATTCATGGGCTGTTTCTCCACTTACGAGGAAAGTTTACTTATCCTTTCAATTTTCGTAAAAGTTTTCTAAGCTAAGACACAGAGTTCTACTGACTTCATGTGTGATGTGGCCCAAGAGGTCCCCAAGGGCTCCACCATTTTATTGTGGTTGCTTTAGGTCCCTGGTCGGACCAGTTCACCAGCCCTGAGAGTTTATATCTATTTTGTCTCTATTGACTGTATCTTATGAGTAGTGTTGTTTTCTGACGCATGGTCGTTTGGCATGTCCCCTACTGATATGGATTCTTCTTCTGATACGTCTCCATCTTATGATGTTGTCAACTGGGTAATGTTACCTTCTGTTAGGCACTAACGCAATATAAATATTTAAGAGTCAAAGGCCTCAATTAAGAGTCTTAAAACAAAGGAATGGCCAGGTATCCCTCTGAAGAAGGACCTAGAAAAGGGGTGGCTCCTCTAAGGAGACCACCACGACCACCATATTAAGTAGCCATTTCAGTCAATATCCAACTTACGAGTCTAAGGATAAGACAAGGTAAATACCAAAGCCAAGTATAGTCCAAGTGATGTCATCTTCTGATATCCTTTGTGCTCTGACATCTCCTGAATGTTGTCTTCTGAAATATCTACATCTTCTGATATGTTTTCTTCTGACATGTTATTTTCTAAATAATGTTACTGCTTGATATTATATCTCCAGAGTGATGTTATATTACATTATCTCCTGAATGATGTTGCTTTTTGACTTTTAAGACCACAGCTGATGTTCTTCTACATGTTATCTCCTAATTGATGTTTTCTTCTGACATGATATCCCATGAGTGATGTTTTCTACTGACATTTTATCTCCTGAGTGATGTTTTCTTGTTCTTTTACTGATGATTTCTTGCCAGTTATCTCCTGAGATAAGTCATGTTGTCTTCTGACAGATCTTTACCTTTCTTTACTATTCTTCTGATATGTCACCTCATGAGTGATGATATCTTACATGAGTGATGTTATGCTATGTGATATCCCATGAGTGATGTCTTCTTCTAAAAGTCTATCCCATGAGTGATGTTTTCTTCTGACATGTTATACCATGAGTGATGTTTTTTTTCTGACAAGCTATCCCATGAGTGATGTCTTCTTCTAAAAGGCTATCCCATGAGTGATGTTTTCTTCTCACATGTTATCCCATGAGTGATGTTTTTTTTTCTTTTTTTTACTGATGATGTCTTACATGATATCTCAAAAGTCATGTTGTCTTCTCACAGATCTTTACCACTTGATATGTTATCTCCTGATATTATCCTATTAATGATGTCATCTTCAGACATGTTTTGTCACAAGTGATGTTCTTTTTTGACATATTATGTTTCGTTTGATAAGATATAAATTTTTATCATATGAATTCGGACAACACTTTTGGTGAAATCTTCTTCTCTTCCTCAGGTCAAAATTTCAGATACTGGATATTTGGCCTTAAGGAAGAGGAGAAGACTCCTATAACAAAAAATAATATCTCATTCCTAATACCTGGGTCTGTCTTTGTGTGACTTGCAGGCTCCATCCATGAGACGAGTGTATGCCCAGGAATCCACAAACTTTGGATCCCTACTGAGGAAAGGCTTCATCGGTAATTCCATGTATTCCCATGCCATGTTTTCTCCTGAGGGATATCTTACACATTATCTTCTGCAATATGATATCTTACATGTTATCTTCGGAGTGATATCTTACACGTTATCTTCTGAGTGATATCTTACATGGTATCTTCTGCATGACATCTTACACATTATTTTTACATTTTATCTTGTTTGAATGTTTGATACCAGTTTGTTCACATGCATAAAAGACTAAAATATTAAATAATATATACTGTGGTGCCTTAGATTAGGAGTATAATTTGTTCCGGGACCGCGCTTGTAATCCAAATCCATTCTAAAACCAAAGCATATTTTCCCATAAGAAATAATAGAAATGCAGACAATTGGTTCCACACCCCAAAAATAATGATTTATTATTCTGAATAACATGTAAAACAGATGAAACAAACATTCAGAAACAGCTGAATATGTGATATTATAAGTTACTGTACAGTAATGGAGAAGATGGGAAACACAAGGGCGGACAGAGACTGCAGGGAGCATGAAGAAATGAGCAGGACAGATGTGAGCACAGTATAGCAGCACTCTCTGTCCGGGGAGAGAGGGGTTACAGCTATGGAGAGATTACCTCAACCGTCTTGTCCCCTGATGTAAGCCCCAGCCTGAAGTGGATCTGGTATGATTTGGAAGGTGAGGGAGACTTCCTGGGTCAGAGTACAGGGCTGTAGACCCCGCTATGCAGGCCATGCCCCTCCCCCACTCCCCCTCCTACCCAGTACAGGGAGCTCTTACACCAAAGCAATGTTTTTAAACCAAGTCACAAATTTTAAAAAACTGTGAGCTCTTAAACCAAAACGCTCTTAAACCAAGTTACTCTTAAACCAAGGTACCACTGTATTTTTTTTAAATTATATAAAAAAAATTTGGGGGGGTTTTAAACCATGTTTAGAATTTGCAGGTGGTCTCAGAGAGTGACAGAACATGTAACCTGTAACACGGGCGATGTCTGGTCCTGGGTGTTTAATGGACATGTAGCCGGTTGTAAAACAGCTGTTTAAAAAGGAAAGCACAGAAGTCCTTCCATCCAGGCAACAGGCTGGAGGAGACGACAATCTGTCAGCTCTGTAATAAATGACCCATTGTATTAAGAGATCAATGGAGAAGGAAGAATGTTCATCCCAGAGTCTCCCACGATGCATTGCTGTCAGGAGGCTAATTACACAAATAATGATCAAGTAGATCTATGAACCTGAAGTCGCGTTGAGCCGGCTCCATTAACGTTCTCCGCTTCTGTGTTTTGAGGCGATGTGAATCTTTGACAAGTTTATTTGCCAGAAAATGTCTGATGTTATCTTAGATTTCGGTGAGAATTTCCATTCAGGAGACGAATGATTTAAAGGGATTTTTCATGCTGCCTAAACCAGGAGTCTTCAGGGCGTTCTTTCCTATCCATCAGGCTTCTTTCCATCTTGATTGATAGATTTGTCCCTACACCCAAACAGGGGGAGACCTATCTATAAAGGTCAGCGGGGCTGGGAGAAAGTGTTGGCATCCGCTCCATTGAGGTTTACTATAGCATAGTGTACTTCCTAAGGCAAATTGACTTCTAGTTTCCATTTGACCTTTCTGAGGGCTACCGGTTGGGTATTTGGGTAGACCCTAATCTGTGTGGTCTGACCATTGATTTATAAAGTTGTAGAGCCAGATGTAAATCTGTAATGAACCTATTACTGCTAACGTGGGCCTAGGGAAAGTCGGATTGAATAGAGCCCAGAAGAAGCCATCGCAGAGCCCTGCCCCAACACCACATGGAGAGTCTCCAACGTCTTGGCAAAGGCTTATCTGCCCATCAGGCCTGTCCAAATACATGTATAGTCATCACTTAACATACAATTAAATATGAATCATTAAAAAAAGTATACATTATAACCAAAGTGCTATCCAAAGTGCCCACTTACATGTCATCATATGTAAATGCAGAAATGTAAAACCCAAGACATCCAAGAACGTCCATGAGTCCATGTTTTTGGCTGTTTTTTGCATAAATTTAGCCCCGTCTACTATACAGTTCCTGTGATTTTCCTGGCCTATATGTTCCTGATCAGATTAGTGTGACCGGACCCTTATAAACCTATATTAATATTTATTTTCATTGAGATACTCCAGCATATATTCTCTTCCAAAAGCATAATGCCAATCCGTAGTTACCCGAGAGAAGAAGTATTAAAGGGAACCTGTCACCCCCCGTGCTGGGGTGACAGGCTCCCGAACCCCACTACAGCCCCCTATACTCACCTGATCCCGCCGGGTCCCGCTTCTGAATCCGGTCGGGTCACGGAGATCTCAGCCACTGCAGGCCGGCCCGCGCGCTGAGAGAGCCCAACGCTCATAGAGAGTCCAGCGCTCCGTCATTCTCTATAAGCGTTGGACTCATCTCTCAGCGCGTGCGCCGGGCTGCAGCGGCTGAGATCTCCGTGACCCGACCAGATACAGAAGTGGGACCCGGAGGGATCAGGTGAGTATAGGGGGCTATAGCGGGGGGTTGGGAGCCTGTCACCCTGGCACGGGGGGTGACAGGTTCCCTTTAAGGTCCTATTATGCTGCGTTTACATGGAACGATTATCGTGCAAATTTGCACGATAACGGTCGAATTCGAACGATAATCGTACGTGTAAACGCAGTGAAAGATCAAACGACGAACGATCTTTCAACATGTTCTCAAATCGTGGTTGATCGTTCGCAAAAAATTTGCAGATCATTCCGTGTAAACGGTCGTCGCGAAAGTCCGGACGCCCGCGCCCCCCGCTCGCAGCCCGGCCCCCCGCTCATCCGCAGCCCGGCCACGCATCCTACAGCCCCCCCCTGCCGGCTCGGAGCGGCATGGGTGGCGATCAGGGCAGCGGGGTGGCGATCGGGCCGGCAGGGGTGGCGATCGGCGGGGCGGCGGGGTGGCGAACGGCCCGGCGGGGGTGGCGATCGAGCCGGCGGGGGGGGCTGTAGGATGCATGGCCGGGCTGCGGATGAGCGGGGGGCCGGGCTGCGAATGAGCGGGGGGCCGGGCTGCGGGCGATCTTAAAATGATCGCAAAACGATTTTTCCGTATGATATATCATACCGTCTAAACGCTGATCGTTATGTAAAAGAAAACATTACTCTAACATCGATAATCGTATGATCGGGCGAATTATCGTTCCATGTAAACCCAGCAATAGACACAGCGAGTTTTATCGATTAATGATTGCAAACGAGATCGTTTATCGTTAACCTGAAATTGTTCACCATATTACACAAAGCGATAGTCGTTACTACGATCGTTTACTCCATCTGGTCCCAGCAAACGAAGGAACGATGTGGAATTACACTGAACAAATAGGGAATTACACCGAACGATTAACGATGATATTGGTGTCAGCATCAAACAATTGATGAATAATTTCTCGTTGGTGGTCTGATCATTGCCTGCATTTACACTAAACGATTATCGTTTACATTTGCATAATATAATGATAATTCACACGATAATCGACCCATATATTAGGGCCCTTATAGGCCTATGGTTCCCAAGAACACCATTTGACTTCTTCTGGAGCCCCCGTCATTGAAGACAATTCTTAAATATTAGAAATGAAGATCTGTCTATAACATGACTTAATTCCCTCAGAACACAGGGGTGTAGAACATCTACACCATGACAATGACAGGACAGTCAAGAGAGATAATAATGTGGATGGAGAGGGTTAGTGGGGTACTGAAGAAGAGACATCTGTTATGGCTACGTGGGATTAAACTAGGGAGAAGAGGTAGGTTATTCTTGAGAGACGAGAATGAAGGAAGAAGAGGCAAATTCTTATCAGATGATACTGAGGTGTCCATAGACATTAGTGAAATTCTGCCAAACCCAGATCGGGAGCGGTTTACCTTGTTTCCCTTACGGATACTTGGCCAAGCCAAATTTTGGCGTAAATAGAGGGATCAGGTCGAATGAACGTTCATTCGGCCTGTACAGCCGAAGCGCTTTGGCTGTCCAGTCATGATGGGAATTATAGTTTTGCAACAACTGGAGGGCTGAAGGTTCCCCATCCCTGGTGTAGTGCAAAGTTTATGATCCTCAGGGGTGGGAGATAGAAACAGAGGGAGGGAAGTATTGATCTATATAGGATATAGGAGAAATAGATAGATTGATAAATAGATAGATAGATAGATAGATAGATAGATAGATAGATAGAGATATATAAAAAAAATTACTAGCAAAGTTGCTTAAAGGGGTTGGCCACTTTATAGTAAAATTGCTCAGTGTATAGTATTAGTAACTGTACTCACTGTATATACTGACAGCAGCTCCCGCTGTACCTCATAGAGCTAACATCAGACTCTCCTCCTCCTCCAGGCTGTACTGCCCTGCTCTGTGGTGTTTTGGTCCATAAGATGGCTGACATAGAGGAGCATGTGACCAGGCCCCGCCCTCCAGTGTCCACCACTGAGCCTGTATATGTCTATGGAGGACACAGGGGACAGGGCCTGGTCACATGCTCCTCCATGTCAGCCATTTTATGGACAGAAACAAAACAGAGCAGGGCAGCCCAGCCTGGAGGAGGAGAGTCTGATATTAGCTCTATGAGGTAAACAGAGAGCTGCTGTCAGTATATATAGTGAGTACACTTACTAATACTTTGTACTGACCTATTTTACTATAAAGTGGCCAACCCCTTTAATTTTTATTTTAAATACATTGTGACCAAGCTAAAATGGTTGTGACTGTGGCCGGGTCTATGATTTGTGTTCTTGGTGTTTGTGCAGGAGGTGGGGGTGGGTGGATTCTCCTTAACATTTCACACAATGGAACACCTCTATAGCTGCGGACCTTGGATATATGGAACCACTATTGTTATGGAATATTTTATTGTGGCGTCCTTTCTGTGATCTAGAATGTCCTCCTATTCATCTTACAAGGTCTATATATTTCACAGGTTACAATGATTTCCCACAGCTGTCCTATCAGCACTGAAGTCATGGAACAAAGGCGTACATACAGCAACAAGGGGCGCCAAGAATGGTGGATCCTGGGTATTTACTGCTATTTACAGGTTACCAACCACTATGCAAACTGGACAGTGTAAAAAACACAAGATACTGAGTAACAAATGTATAGGTGGAGGGAGCCACTCTCTGCACTTCTCGTCAATTGAATGGGCATTTCTTTATATTTAGAGGAGGTGGAGGAGATGGCAGCAGCCGGGGATCCGGGAGATGAGGAAACTTAGGGCTCCTCTATTACACAGAGCAATGGTAAGGTAAGTTAATACTTTATTTTACACTAAAGGCAAGGGCTGCACGGACATTGCTAACGATGTCTGTGCAGCCCTTGCTGTTTAATAGTTGGTTCATGTAATTGCTCAGTAAATAAGAAGCAATCTGGCAGGATGTTTTTTTTTTTGCTCTCGCCACTCGTGACATGCCAGCACCGAGATGACAGCAGCCACAGCCTCTAACAGCAATGCCTGGCCCCACCACGTATTGCCTGCCCGACGTACTGCCCGGACACTGCTCCAGTCACCTGGCACTAGTTCATTGGTCATGTCCCCTGGCAGTAATACATTGCAACACAGCCAGCCATAGCGGGTCAGGTGGGGTACTGTGTGTGTGTGTGTGTGTGGGGGGGGGGGGGGTTGGGGGTCACGTAGGGTAGTGTGTGTGGGGGGTCAGGAGGGGTAATGTGTGAGGATGTGTGTGGGGAAGGGTCATGTGGGTTACTGGGTGTGTGGGGGGGGGTCAGGTGGGGTACTGTGGGGGGGGGGGTTGGGGGTCAGGTAGGGTAGGGTACTGTGTGTGGGGAAGGGTCAGGTGTAGTAGTGTGTGTGTGGGGTCAGGTGGGGTACTGTGTGTGGGGAAGGTTCAGGTGTAGTAGTGTGTGTGGGGAACGGTTAGGTGGGGTACTGTGTGTCTAGGGAAGGGTCAGGTGGGGTACTGTGTGTGTGTGGGGTCAGGTGGGGTACTGTGAGTGTGTGTGTGTGTGTGTGTGGGGGGCCAGGTGGGGTACTGTGTGTGTGGGGTCAGGCGGGGTACTGTGTGTGTGTGTGTGTGGGGGGGGGTTGGGGGTCAGGTGGGGTACTGTATGTGTGTGTGGGGTGGTGAGGTGTGGTACTGTGTGCAGGGGGTTGGGGGTCAGGTGGTGTAGTGTGTGTGTGAATGAGTCAGGTGGGGTAGTGTGTGCGGGGGGATGGGGGTCAGGTGTGGTAGTGTGTGTGGGGATGAGTCAGGTGGGGTAGTGTGTGTGGGGATGAGTCAGGTGGGGTAGTGTGTGTGGGGGGATGGGGGTCAGGTGTGGTAGTGTGTGTGGGGAAGGGTCAAGTGGTGTAGTGTGTGTGGGGATGAGTCAGGTGGGGTAGTGTGTGCGGGGGGATGGGGGTCAGGTGTGGTAGTGTGTGTGGGGATGAGTCAGGTGGGGTAGTGTGTGTGGGGATGAGTCAGGTGGGGTAGTGTGTGTGGGGGGATGGGGGCCAGGTATGGTAGTGTGTGTGGGGAAGGGTCAGGCAGGGTACTGTGTGTGTGTGGATGAGTCAGGTGGGGTAGTGTGTGTGGGAGGGATGGGGGTCAGGTGGGGTAGTGTGTGTGTGTGGGGGGGGGGAAGGGTCAGGCAGGGTACTGTGTATGTGTGTGGTCAGGTGGGGTAGTGTGTGTTGGCATGGGTCAGGTGGGGTACTGTGTGTGAGGGGGTTGGGGGTCAGGTAGGGTAGGGTAGTGTGTGTGGATGAGTCAGGTGGGGTAGTGTGCGTGGGAGGGATGGGGGTCAGGTGGGGTAGTTTGTGTGGGGATTGGTCAACTGAGGTAGTGTTCTGCACATATTTTATTGTAGCTGGGGGGTGGGGGGGAGTGGCGGGGGCCCATGCCCCGGATGTTTTAGGATCCTAGCAATGCCCCTGCTTACCAGACTGACCAAACAACACCCTATGACCCGCTACTATAGAGTGAAGGTGGCATTGATTGACATAAACTCATATGTCAACAAAGCAACAAAATAATTATGGCCACTAGAAGGTGACAAAAGTGTGGTGGTGACTTCAGGCAGCCAAAATGTTTTTATTTAAAGTGTATAAGAAATTTAAAAATCTGCATGGTTTGGATACATTAACTCTTCATAGTAGTGACAAGGTGATGTTAGTGCTCACTCTGCTGTCATTGAGTCCCATCCATCGTGCATAGATATTTCTCATGCTCCACATTTCTGGAGCCGGGACGACAGATGGGCTGTTCACCAGTAGCACACTAAGGGCACTATATAGGTTTGCTCTGTGTTGGGTGGATCAGGTATACACTACTATCGATGGCATGTTGGGGGTGAAGGAGTTACTGGTACAGTGATTAGTTTTGTAAGGTTCCATATGAGCGGAAATGAAAGAACTGCAAGAAAACAGTTACCCTTAGAACTGAATAGGCTGGCACTGGGCTTGGGGATGATTTATACAGTACAGTAATATAGATGGCATGTGGAAGGGAGAAGAGGTTACTGATACACTGGCTTTGCAAGCAGCCCTGGTCTAAACAGTGAACTACAGCTGATAATGATCAAGATGATAATAATAATAAAAAACTATAGACGGGATTATGGCAAGGAAAGGGTTACATCACAAAAGCATCCCTGGTCTAAACAGTGAACTACAGCTGACGATGATCATGATTTTGATAAAAAGCTAGAGGAAGGGGATTATAACAAGGAAGGGGTTACATCACAAAAGCAGCCCTGGTCTAAGCAGTAAAATATAGCTGCTGCTGTAGACGAGGATGATGATGATAAAAAGCTAGAGAGAGTGGATATAGCATGGAAGTAAAGGATCAAAAAAGCAGTCCTGGCTTTCTTCTGGACACAGCATCAGCTAAGCCCTGACCCCACTTCATGTTACTAGAGACAGACTAAGCCTAACAACAGACAGTGAACTGCAAATTCAATAGAAGTAAATTTTTAATGACAACAAATTGCAGATTTTCTTTTGATCGCTCCTGCTCTCAGATGTGCACAGGTAGCGTAATATGTTTATGTCAATTGCAGAGGATTTGGGACTGTGGTCACTATAAAATGCAAAAAGCTGAAAGGTGGAGCTTCCCTTTAAGGGTGTGACAGGTTACAGATTAAAAGCTTACATTATAATAAACAGTAAAACCATAAAATAAACTGATAACTGTCTGGTTGGAGTCTTTATGGGAGGTGGTCGGTGACTTCCAGTGTGACAGGAGATACAGAGCGGAGGGAAGGTGGCGGAGTGTTATTATACAGGAGGTGACGCTCCAGTGACTGCTGCAGAATAATCATCTGATGTCACCTCTCACCTCTAGGGAAATCGCAGCCTTCCCGGCTATGTCCTACACATCTGCAGAGCATCGCTCTGTCTCATCTACCTCCTGACAGATACATGGTGATATATTCTGCAGATTATCACACCACTGACCTCTCTACACATCTGCAGAGCATCGCTCTGTCTCATCTACCTCCTGACAGATACATAGTGGTATATTCTGCAGATTATTACACCACTGACATCTCGAGAGGTCTGCGTTAATGTCCTCTCATTATATATTCTAAACCATTGACCTCTCTAGATCCGCAGAGCATCGCTCTGTCCTCTATGCCCCCGACAAATACATAGTGATATGTTCTGCAGATTATTACACCACCGACCTCACTAGAGATTTGCAGAACATTGCTCTCTTTACCTTCTGTCAGATACATAGTGATATGTTCTGCAGATTATTACACCAGTGACCTCATTGGAGATCTGCAGATCATTTCTCTGTCCTCTCCACCTCCTGATAAACATATAGTGATATATTCTGCAGATTATTACACTATTGACATCTGTACAGATCTGCAGAGCATTGCTTTGTCCCTGCTACCTCCTTACAGATACAGTGATATGTTCTGCAGATTATTACACCACTGACCTCATTGGAGATCTACAGATCATTTCTCCGTCCTCTCCACCTCCTGATACACATATAGTGATATGTTCTGCAGATTATTACACCACTGACCTCATTGGAGATCTGCAGATCATTGCTCCGTCCTCTCCACCTCCTGTTACACATATAGTGATATCTTTGGCAGATTATCCCACCACTGACCTCTTTACTGATCTGCAGAACATTGCACTGTCCCCTCTACCTCCTGACAGATACATAGTGATATATTCTGCAGATTTTCACACCGGTGACCTCTTTAGAGATCTGCAGATCATTGCTCCGTCCTCGCCACCTCCCGATACACATATAGCGATACATTCTGCAGACTATTACACCACTGACCTCTCCAGAGATCTGCAGATCATTGCTCCATCCTCTCCACCTCCTGATACACATATAGTGATTCGATCTGCAGACTATTACACCACTGACCTCTCCAGAGATTTGCAGATCATTGCTCCGTCCTCTCCACCTCCCGATACACATATAGTGATATATATCTGCAGACTATTACACCACCGACCCAACGCCTGCGTCCTGTATAAACTCTGTCCCATCTCTGAGCTGAATCCCTTTAACTCTTCGCGCTCCCACCTGCCTCGCAGTGCCGCAGACATCCACCACCCTCCCCGCCGCTCGCCGTGCGCTATCCTGACAGGAAGACGCGGAGCATTTCCAAGTCGCTAAATAATTCAAGCAAACGGCAAAGCGCGTTATTAGCGACGACAGAAATAGAAAGGGAACGTATTTTCTGCATAACATAACGGTAGTAATATTGATGATATTACGGTGGTGGTGTGTGTGGGGGGGTAGGGTCATTATCTGGCGGTGTAATAACCAGTCGGAGTTCCAGCTCTTTACTTATGCATAGTACCACGCCGCATCCCTTGGCGTGAAACGCGTTAACATCACAGCAGCTTTCTGAATGGTGCAAAAGTTCACAACATCCTGTCCGAAACTTTATTGGGAGCAGTATTGCGGAGCAGGAGCGGGGGGCAGGTGATGGGGGGCGGGTGGCGGCTGACAGAGCGGTGGCGGAGTCTCTCTCCCATGGTCTGTCACTTTCCCCTGATTGACTGTCCCCGGCCTGTATGTCCCGGCTCCCTCTCCCTCCTATCTATCCCCCTTCTCTTTATGAAATATGCATGCTGAACAGATGTCCTCATCCCCCAGCCAGTCCTGGTCCTCTCCCTCTGCCCCTCAGCCAAGTCACAGGAGCTCTTCCAACGCCTCCCTCTCCCATCCCCAGGGTTTTCCCATTCTGCCAGCCAATGTCTTGCCATCCCAGCTGTTTAATATGTATGATGGAAGGCTCTGCGGTGGCCAATGAGAGCCGCCACCTCTTCCTCATGTGGTGTGCTCCGTGTCACCCTATATATATAAATATATGGGACTCCTATACACATGGGTGTATGTCTACAGACCTCCTATACGTGGGGCTGGGATCTCAGGCAAGAAACTTCCGCCTGGACCTGAGGAAGGAAACTTTAGCTGAGCTGCTCCCTGTATACATGGCTACCTGAGGAGAAGCTGCGGACGCTGGGACAATGTGCAGGTAAGGAGAGGAGACTCACCCCGGGGATGAGGGAGAATACTGCTGGGAACAGATCCGAATATACTGGGACTTTATGTCAGTGACTGATCAGATATAGAGATGAAATGATAGAATATGGAACTATTGGTCTATCTATATATTATCTATCTTGTATCTATGAAGTATTATCCATCTGTTTCAGATACAGTTATATGTTCTGCAGCTTATCTATCATCTATCTATTATTATTATTATTATTATTATTATTATTATTATTATCTATCTATCTCCTATCTATCTACTATGTATCAATCTATTATCTATCTATCTATCTCATATCTATCTATCTATCTATCTATCTATCTATTATCTATCTTCTATCTATCTATCTATCTCCTATCTATCTATCTACTATGTATCGATCTATTATCTATCTATCTATCTATCTATCTCCTATCTATCTGCTATCAATCTATCTATCTATCTATCTATCTCCTATCTATCTATCTTTCTATCTATCTATATATCTCCTATCTATCTATCTATCTATCTATCTATCTATCTATCTATTATATTTCTCTCTCTCTCTCTCTCTCTCTCTCTCTCATACCTATCATCTATCTGTGTATTATCTATAAACCCTGGGCCAACAAGGGTTAACCAATCCCTTTGTCTGGAAAGTTTATGGCTGTGGTATTAGTGAGTGGATGGCACTGCTCCTCACCCAGCATCTGTCAGGCGAATGTTGGAGTGCTTCAGTATAGGAGTCATATGCTTCCTCCCCGTCCAGGGTGGTTTCCTCTCCACTGACAACAACAAACAACATTCAGCACCAAAACACCATTCCGCACATAGGCCGCAGTCTTAGCCCGATACGCCGTGTACACAATGTCATTAAATAGTTAACTCCCTGCAGAGCGCATCCAGCCCTGATGTGCCTATCATCTTCTGAATGACAGCTGTCAATCAAACCACAATTTGCAATCAATGACCCGGAGAGCAAATACAACGCCCGACGGGTAATGTTCTATGTGATTTGTTTTCCTCATTTGTGTATTAAGTATCAGAACAGGGGATCACAGCTAGAAGGAAAGACACAAATGATCTAGTCACAAGAGCTGACACTCTTCTAGATGGTGTATAGATATACGTGGTGGAGTCTGACTGCCTCTGATGTATTATAGACTGTGCCTATTATTATAGCTATTATGATGATACTGTGATATTGGATAAGCCTATCGTCTGCAAATGGTTCACTAGACTAATACTTTTTGTATTTGTAATTAAATTTATTTTATTTTTTGTGTTAGAATTTTTTATTTTTGTATAGTATTTATATTCTATAATATTTATAGTTTCTTATATTAACAAAAGATTCATCATTTTGTATTTTATAGACTAAACATTGTAAAGGATATTTTTTTGTATTTTGTATGCTCTTTATCTATCTATCTATTTATCTATCTATATATCTATCTATCTCCTATCTATCTATCCCCTATCTATCTATCTATCTATCTATTATCTATCTATCTATCTATCTATCTCCTATCTATCTATCTATCTCCTATCTATCTATCTCCTATCTATTTATCTATCTATCTATCTATCTATTATCTATCTATCTTCTATCTATCTATCTATCTATCTCCTATCTATATATCTATCTATCTCCTATCTATCTATCTATCTATCTATCTATCTATCTCCTATCTATCTCCTATCTATCTATCTATCTCCTATCTATCTATCTATCTATCTATCTATCTATCTCCTATCTATCTCCTATCTATCTATCTATCTATCTATCTATCTATCTATCTATCTATCTATCTCCTATCTATCTCCTATCTATCTATCTATCTCCTATCTATCTATCTATCTATCTATCTATCTATCTATCTCCTATCTATCTCCTATCTATCTATCTATCTATCTATCTATCTATCTATCTATCTATCTCCTATCTATCTCCTATCTATCTATCTATCTATCTATCTATCTATCTATCTATTTATTTATCTATCTTCTATCTATCTATCTATCTCATATCTATCTATCTATCTATCTATCTATCTATCTATCTATCTATTATCTATCTATCTATCTATCTATCTATCTATCTATCTATCTACCTATCCCCTATCTATCTATCTATCTATCTATCTATCTATCTATCTATCTATCTCCTATCTATCTATCTATCTATCTATCTATCTCCTATTATCTATCTCCTATCTATCTATCTATCTATCTATCTCCTATCTATCTATCTATCTATCTCCTATCTATCTATCTTCTATCTATCTATCTCCTATCTATCTATCTATCTATCTATCTATCTCCTATCTATCTATCTATCTATCTATCTATCTCCTATTATCTATCTCCTATCTATCTATCTATCTATCTATCTATCTATCTATCTCCTATCTATCTATCTATCTATCTATCTATTATCTATCTATCTATCTACCTATCCCCTATCTATCTATCTATCTATCTATCTATCTATCTATCTATCTATCTATCTCCTATCTATCTATCTATCTATCTATCTATCTATCTATCTCCTATTATCTATCTCCTATCTATCTATCTATCTATCTATCTATCTCCTATCTATCAATCTCATATCTAATCTATCTATCTATCTCCTATCTATCTATCTATCTATCTATCTATCTATCAATCTCATATCTAATCTATCTATCTATCTTCTATCTATCTATCTATCTATCTTCTATCTATCTATCTATCTATCTATCTTCTATCTATCTATCTATCTATCTATCTATCTATCTATCTATCTATCATCTATCTATCTATCTATCTATCTATCTATCTATCTATCTATCCATCTCCTATCTATCTATCTATCTATCTATCTATTTCCTATCTATCTATCTCCTATCTATCTATCTATTTCCTATCTATCTATCTATCTATCTATCTATCTATCTATCTATCTATCTATCTCCTATCTATCTATCTATCTATCTATCTATCTATCTATCTATCTATCCATCCCCATGTGTGTTGCATAGCTGGTGGATGTCTGTGAGGCTTGCACTGATAGAGACTATACTGGACACAAAGGGACAATTACCAATTCCGTACAATTGATCACTGACAAACTCCTAACTTGTGACAGATGGGCGATTCAATACAGAGCCGTATGCCAGCCTGACAACCTTTTCAGATCTTTTTGCCCTGTTGAATGCAGCCTTCAAAACAGTTTACACAATCCAGAATTTTCTATTTTCATTGAATAACAAAAAACAAATGTAAAAAGAGAAATTCAAAAATCTTTCGAACCCCCCTAAATGGTGCTGTCACTTTTTATCATTATTATTTCAAGTCAATTCTTTCAATTTTCATATAACTTTTTTATATTTGACATTTTCATTAATTATTATATTAATCAAATATTTCAGTTCAACAAGTGAATGTAAAAAAAAGCATAAAAACTATTTAGTTAAAAAAAAATCTTGATTTATATTGCGCTTTGATTTCCTTCATTTCTAATTTAATAAAAAGTTACTTTAACATTTAAAAAAAAGTTTCCTCCTCAAACATTTCATAGAATCTCATCCCCCCCCTTTAAAAATGTAAAAAATAAATTCTAAACAATAAAACTACACGGATAGAAACAGTTCAAAATTTTAAATTCGGATTTCCATCCATCATTGTTTTGCACTCACGTCCTTTCTACATTATTTCATACTTGTAAATTATTTATTTCACGACCCAAATTTTGTTAATGTCCATTATCACATATCGACTATGACACGATCACTTTCCCCTTTAAATGGGAATTAACCCCTTAGAGCCCCGTTAGAGTTCTACAACCCGGAACTATCTGTGGAAAAAAAAAAAAAAAAAAAAAAATCCCAACTTTGCTCCATTAAACGGATTTACAAGCAATTAGGGAATTTTCTCAGATGGCGTTAAATCTCGACTTTCCTTGTTCTGTTGTTGTTGTTGTGTTTTTTTTTTTTTTTCGGGAGCTCACATTTCATTAAGCAATAAACACCTCTAACAAGGCTCCAGTGGGCCGTGTGATTGCTTATATACAGGGACTCAGCAGCCGGTATAAACTGGATGCCTCTTACATTTCATTTCATAGCGCGCACTTTTCCGGATTGAGTATGACACACGAGTAAAGGAAGAAGGTTGTTCAACTTTACGACGTGCGTTACTCTGTCAATGGCCGCGCCTGGAGATCTTAAAACCACATTAATGCTAGTAAAATCCCATCAGGTCCCGGAGAAATTTCAGTGCATTTATCCCATTGTCCACACTAATGAGCTGAGAGTGGCCCTACCTCACTCATTACAAGACTAAAGTCTTACCTCCTCACCACTTACAAACCCAGATTTTTTTTTTTTTTTGCTTTTTCCTCTGATAGATCGGTACATTTTTGAATTTTTTTAAATTTTAAAATTATTATTATTTTTTTTAACACAAAGTTGAAACCAACTCAGCATTGGTAAAACTGATGTGTAAACAGACCTCAGATACCCACTGGGACCATGGGAGGAGACAGTTTTCCAGTGTACACATAATTTCCTTAAGTGGATATAGAAATAATAATAGACGATCGCCAATCACCTTCGATGGCTTCGATGTACGTGAAAAAGTCAGGACTTTCTCAAGCGTATTCTTTTAAGTAATGTTACCACTGACTGGCGAAAAAGCATCACGGTTCCTAATCGGAAGAGTACTGTATAGGACATAGGACTGCTTTATGTAGGCAGCTACTCCTTTAAGTGTTCTTTAAGGCGGGTCTTTACTTATTCTGTAATTTACTCGGTCGAGCTTCTTGAGTCATGTGACACAAGTTTTGCCCAATTCGGGTCTCCTTGAGTGTTCCCCTTTGCTGGGCTGAGCTGTCAAACTTCTGCGACTAGTCAATGTACGTGTTTTTTTTAATCTCTTTTTACTAAACTTTATTTATATCAGATGAGTCCTGACAATGGACAAATCTATACATCTGTATACACATGTGCTTGTGCCTCCTGTAATTCGATGATGGCAATTGTTATAGATGATGGCTGCCAAAAACGAAATAATGTCTTCTCTCCTCTGTGTGTTTTGCACCTTATTCCTCCCAGAATCCAATCTGTAAGATTACATTACTGGTTAGTAAGGTGCCCCGCAATCCGGAGCGCTCCGCCACGGTAATCAGATGAAATTCCCAGGCCTGCTACAGAAAAGAGGCCATATTTATCCTGCTTTCCTCCTGACAATAGGTGTGCCCATTAATCATCCCCGGCCACTCCGCCTACCCCCATGTCACCATGGAATAAGATGGAGAGACGGAAATAACATACGGGCTTTATCTGGAGTCACACAACACAGGGAACACTCAACACTTACTTTAAATGGCGTAGACAAGGCCCATTCCTGATCGAAGGACGCACAACTGGGGGGATATATCCCTAGATAGTAGATAGATAGATAGATAGATAGATAGATAGGAGATAGATAGATAGATAGGAGATAGATAGATAGATAGATAGAGGATGGAGAGTCCACAGCACACCAGCTCAAGTGGTAAAAAAGTGAGTTTTATTCCAAAGATGAAGAACAAAACAGATGCAACGTTTCAACAACCTCTCGTTGTCTTTCTCAAGAAAGACAACGAGAGGTTGTTGAAACGTTGCATCTGTTTTGTTCTTCATCTTTGGAATAAAACTCACTTTTTTACCACTTGAGCTGGTGTGCTGTGGACTCTCCATCCTCTACTTTCGGAATCCTTGGCCTAAGGACTTATTACCTGAGCACCCGCCACATCACAATCGGACGTGCGGCTTGTTTTCTATTTTTCTAGATAGATAGATAGATAGATGATAAATAGATAGATAATAGATGGATAGGAGATAGATAGGAGATAGATAGATAGATAGGAGATAGATAGAAGATAGATGATAAATAGATAGATAATAGATGGATAGGAGATAGATAGATAGATGATAGATAGATAGATAGATAGATAGATAGATAGATAGGAGATAGATAGATAGAAGATAGATGATAAATAGATAGATAGATAGATAGATAGATAGATAGATAGATAGGAGATAGGAGATAGATAGATAGATAGATAGATAGAAGATAGATGATAAATAGATAGATGATAGATAGATAGATAGATAGATAGAAGATAGATGATAAATAGATAGATAGATAGATAGATAGATAGGAGATAGATAGATAGATAGATAGATAGATAGATAGATAGATAGAAGATAGATGATAAATAGATAGATAATAGATGGATAGGAGATAGATAGATAGATATGTCTGTCTATTTCTCCTATTCATCATCATCACAGACTATAAAGTGTGGCCCAGCACTGAGGAGGTTAATGGTATACCCAGCTGTTGGTGCTAGGTAAAGCATGAAATGTGGAGTTTATGGTAGATTAGGAGAACATTGTGTAGCCGCCAGCCCTTCTCATCCCCCATCTCGCCTACAGTTACTTTCTATTCTAATCCTGACCAACCTGTGGATGTGGCATCTCCAGGTGCTTCCTGACAGGAGACACTAATCCCAGTGTTAGGGGGTCTGTGACTATGGGGGGCGCTGTATAATAACACAACCCTAGGAGTCCCATATACGGGAGTGACGTCATAGAACGGTATCAACCTGATTGGTATATTCACCACTCACTATGGATATATAATAGATAGTCAGCCCTAAATTGTTGTTTACATGGGCCATAAGGAAGCTATACTGGGAGGAGCTTCTATCTATGTCACATTCCCACTGGGACCCCCATGGAGTTGAGACCTTTTCAGACACATTGCACAAAACAGCTGTGTTGGGTTCCATATGTCTCCAGTGGTAGAATCTGTGACATACGGGCTAATTTAATATACACCCCCCCCCCCCCCCCCCAATATCTCCTCCCCCCTCCCTCTGTCTCTCCTTCCCATCCATCCACCACCTGTCCTGTCTCAGGAGACCCCAGAGAGAAAAATGCATTTTCATTTACATCTATCTTTATGAAATGTGCTGCGTTCCCTGCGGGCTCCGGCCACTGCCTTTGGGTGCTCGCTTCCATCTCTCTCATTTGTCCTCCCCGTCAGCTCCACTTAGTGTGAGAGGAGAAGACACTTTACTCTCACAATAATCTTTGACGGTGATATCAGCGCGTTTTTCTCGGGCCTGTCATCCATCTTTCCCTTGTTCCCGGCTCGTTTCTGGGTTATTTTCTTTCCATTAATGTTTCCGCCACCTTCCCCTGACACATAATATATTTGCCATTACTATGACATCTTATTTTTCGTGACTAATGCGTTACAGTGTACATGTGTACAGAGACATTGGCACCCCCACTCTTTAGCTAGTCGTATACGAAGTCCTCTTTTAGTCAAAATGGTAAAATTTCTGTTAGGTCTCTGGGAAAACTTGGTGATAACCAATATGGCTGACGTGATAGCTTCCATTGGGAATTGGGATGCAAAAATGGGCCCCCAGTGTTACATTTGGAAGATGTGACAGATGTATGGGATTAGACTATTACCTTCCTCTTTATACATAATGCTGTGAAATATAACACCATTGTCAAGGGGTTTGCCTTTGACACAGATTGCCTTTGAGTGCTTTATAGATAGATAGATAGATAGAGATAGATAGATAGATAGATAGATAGATAGATAGATAGATAGATAGATAGATAGATAGATCAATTGTCTTTCTATCTGCTATTTATTTCCCATTTATCAATTGTTTATCTATCTATCTATCTCCTATCCATCTCCTGTCTATCTATCTATCTATCTATCTGCTATCTATCTATATCTATCTATCTATCTCCTTTCTATCTATCTATCTATCTATCTATCTATCTATCTATCTATCTATCTATCTCCTTTCTATCTATCTCCTATCTATCTATCTATCTATCTATCTATCCATCTCCTGTCTATCTATCTATCTATATCTATCTATGATAGAAGACAGATAGATAGGAGATAGATAGATATAAGATAGAGAGACAGATAAATAAATAGTTTATAATAAATTAGTTGGTTTCATAAATGTGAACTATATTATGCTAAAACGTTGCGGTCACGCCATGGGTTATACGTCACCCTATAGTTCATGTCTGATTATCAATAAGAACACAATACTTTGACATTTTCCCTGTACATCATGTAACTATATAAAATAACGTTTTGTTCATAGAAACAAGTCTGACATTTTCACAATAGCATTGTTTCATCATTGAGGTGCAATGGACTCAATGTGGACCCCATTACAGTACCAAAAATGAGGCTTTCACTGTGTTACACAAAGAAAAGTCAAGAGGGTGCCCTCTGATCATGGTTTAATGAGGCATCCTAATCGTCTAGATTAGGATCGTCTAAGATTAAGGTCACTTCCTAAGGTCACTTCTAAAACTTGGGAGAAGTTTTTCTCCTACAGAAATTTCTGAGCCCATTCTTTGTTGGTCTAGTTGCGGGAGCAGTATGCACAGCAATTTACACTGACCTTTTTGAGAGCTTTTCTGTAAAATTCTGACCTCTACAATTTGGTAACAATTTGTCTATTGAAAAGTATATTTCTATTGTTGGAACAATTTTGTGGTAACGTTCTGTCCCTCTATGTGCTGTAGTCTTGCAGTGATACCAGAAATGGTTGATATTATTGACTAATCTATTTATCGAGCCTTGAATAAACCTGTGTTGATTCGCCATTCCTTTTACGAGGCTCCTAATCGCTTTGTTTCTTTTTTACTTTGCTTTATATTTTTTTCTGTGCTTTTATACTTCTCCTACATACCATACTATCTCTTTCCCATTAAATTTGCTTTTTATCTTGTTGGCACAATTCCCTTCATAGCTATTAAGGAACCCTTTTATAATTTCTCTATTTCTCTTTTGTTCCAGGGGGAAAAACAAGAACGAGAAAGCAGAGAGGAAAATAAAGGCTTAATCTCAGCTGAACACTTTTATGAGTTAAATTCTTTCTCTTAAGTGCATTGTGTGAGTGGGCAATCACATCAGGTGCCTGAAAGCAGTATATTTCGCAACATACCCATACGTTCCAAGGCGATCCATGAGATCGGGAAGACGCTGTCTTGCGTGAAGCACTTTATCGACTGATCTGGGGTATATAAGGGGACACAATCTAAAAATCTTCAAACGGGAATGATGTTAAACTCCGAACAAACAGAAATCCCGGCTCATTCAGAGACTGAATCCGTGTTTAGCGATTGTGGAGGTGGAGGAGGACTAAATGACGCGGGAGGCATCAGTTTATGTGGAGAAACGCGGATTTGCGAAGCGAGTGATGCAGTAAAACGAGAGCTTCAGCACTTAAGTCGAGAGGAGAGGCGAAGGCGGAGGAGAGCCACCGCGAAATACCGCACTGCACATGCTACACGGGAACGCATACGGGTAGAAGCCTTTAACTTAGCCTTTGCAGAGTTGAGAAAGCTTCTGCCAACTCTCCCCCCCGACAAGAAACTTTCAAAAATCGAGATTCTCCGACTCGCTATCTGCTACATCTCCTATCTCAACCATGTTTTAGATGTGTGATAGCTCCAAGGTGCACTATATGGGGTTATATCTCACCCTCTTTATTTTATGCTGCTGTATTCAGCTACAGACTAGGACTTTATGACAGAGGAGAACCTGTGGGACCATATGTTTTCTACTCTGTCATGGATTTTTGTAGAGTCCCCAAGTCCCAACCTAGAATGTAAAGCTCCTGCCTTTCCAACATCAGCCATTTTGGTCACCCTTTCCATGCTTTCTCTACAAGCATAGTCACATTGTAGCCATCTATCATGGAATTAAGACCATCAATCCCAACTACCTGCAGATATAGCTTACACAAGACCATTATTCATCCAAGACCATTATTCATCCATTAAGAACTCTAAGGACCTTCTTAAGGTCTTCAAATAATTGCTAAAACTTTAGACTTACGTCATGTTGCACTTGTACAATTTAGTGACGGCTGATCCGCAAGAACTTGGTGTAGCTAACATACCTCCTGCAAGATAGATATGCACAGGGCACACATAAATCCCTATCAGGAGGTTTTGAGCACTTCCTCGTCACAAACACCATGAGATGGACAGCCACGGGTGGGGGACTTTTCCCAAAGGTGAATCTCTAGAGCTCCATTTATCGATCCCTTCATAAGTCTCATATGGATACCATGTGGCACTCATATTTCAAACATATGTCCTACATAGATTGACCCCTTGCCCTTTTTCAGTGCACCATCGAAAGGCTACTACAACTCCCATGTACAGTCTCCTATTGATATAGTTGGATAAATAGTCCGTTTCTAGGCAGGAATTTACTTACTGAGAATATAGTATGAAATGTGCACTTTCCTTCCATATGAAAGTCGATATCTAGTTGTTTAGTCTTCGTTCACTGGATGGTAACAAAAAGAGCTACGTCTACAAGTATAAATTGCTTGTGGTTGGTTGATAGGTCTTATGGATGGGCTACCTGACCCAATAAAATCCTCATTTGAGGTTAAAAGAAAACACTAGTTACGTTACATAGATGACATACTCGAAGTTTTCCTTTAACTGAATAGAAAATGAACCATACGATATCGCCAACCTCAAGGAAGTCATATTCTAAAGACTTAACGCAACAACCAATACTACCTACTCTAGATAGGAGCATGATGGACAGCAATGTAGATTATAAAATGACCTCATAGCCAAAGGTAACATAATCTCCTATAGATAGTTTAATTTTCACAGATAAAATGTCCTACCTTCTGGACAAGGGCGTACCTACCATGAAAGCAGCCACGTGCTGCTACTACAGAGCCAGTAAATAAGTGGATACTTCTCCCTTGTTCCTCGTGGGTGGGGTTTACCAGGACTACTCCAAGACTGGGGAAAACAGGGCAGACGGCCACACCACCCTTGAAGGGATAGGAGGGTGAAGAAGCACTGGGACCATGAATGGTTATATTTTGATATTGCTATGGGTCCACCTTAACTACCTTATGTTATAACTTTTATTGTGAATTAACCCTACCTCCTACAGTCCATAAAATGTCCCGAGCAATGAGGAAAATTTCACCTTGGATTTCTGAGTTAAGGGTTACATGACATGGAGCTGAAAGGGTTGACTAAAACCACACGACCTATTGGTTTCTAAGCAAAGTTCTCATCTTGGTGCTGCCACCACACCCTACGTACACAATCTTTCCCACTATGACTACTATCACCTTTTTTTTCCATGTTTACCCCCTTTAAGTGACCCGAAACGTACGTGCCAGGAATTAACAAATTTATTTATTTATTTTTATTTATTTATATGAGTCATTATTTATTTCATGTGTCGTGCACTTTGTAAGAGAAAGAAAAATGTGACAAAAAAATTTTTTTCACCGGGACTTGGGCGCGGGCCTCCGAGCACAGTGGACCTGGACTCAAGTCTTACCTCCGTTCTGCCACCGAGAGCCTCGATTCTTCTGTAGATACGTTCGATGACCTCTAAAAAAAGCTCTTGAAATGAAGGGGAAAAAAATCCTGTAAATACTTTGACAATGTTTTATGTGTTTAGAATGGATACAGACTATTTATGATTTCTTAAAAAAGTTGAAGGATTCAATTAAAAAAAAAAAAAGAGAAACATGTTTCAGTCTGTTTATTTGTCACCTTTACATCCAATATCCTACTGTATACAGGGAAGCCTGACTCCTGTGCCCTTTGTTGTTTGAGCCTCCTGGGAGTCAGTAGGCTGTACAAGGAGTGCTCCCCCTGGTGGACACCTCAGGGCTGGAGAGGTCTATTGATACTGATCTGTACACTGTATACTAGGTGGAGGTACAGCTCCTCTCCTGTATACTAGGTGGACGTACAGCTCCTCTCCTGTATACTAAGTGGACCTACAGCTCCTCTCCTGTATACTAGGTGGTGGTACAGCTCCTCTCCTGTATACTAGGTGGCAATACATCTCCTCTCTTGTATACTATGTGGCGGTACAGCTCCTCTCCTGTATACTAGGTGGCAGTACATCTCCTCTCCTGTATATGAGGAGGTGGTACAGCTCCTCTCCTGTATACTAGGTGGCAGTACATCTCCTCTCCTGTATATGAGGTGGTGGTACAGCTCCTCTCCTGTATGCTTGGTGGCAGTACAGCTCCTCTTCTGTATACTAAGTGGAGGTACAGCTCCTCTCCTGTATACTAGGTGGCGGTGCAGCTCCTCTCCTGTATACTAGGTGGCAGTACAGCTCCTCTCCTGTATACTAGGTGGCAGTACAGCTCCTCTCTTGTATAGTAGGTGGTGGTACAGCTCCTCTCCTGTATACTAGGTGGCAGTACAGCTCCTCTCCTGTATACTAGGTGGCAGTACAGCTCTTCTCCTGTATATGAGGTGGTGGAACAGCTCCTCTCCTGTATATTAGGTGGTGGTACAGCTCCTCTCCTGTATATTAGGTGGCGGTACACCTCTTCTCCTGTATAGTTGATGTGGTACAGCTCCTCTCCTGTACACTAGGTGGAGGTACAGCTCCTCTCCGGTATACTAGGTGGCAGTATAGCTCCTCTCCTGTATAGTTGATGGTGGTACAGCTCCTCTCCGGTATACTAGGTGGCAGTACAGCTCCTCTCCTGTATACTAGGTAGCGGTACAGCTCCCCTCCTGTATACTTGGTGGTGGTACAGCTCCTCTTCTGTATACTAGGTGGGGGTACAGCTCCCCTCCTGTATACTTGGTATTGATACAGCTCCTCTTCTGTATACTATGTGGCGGTACAGCTCCTCTCCTGTATACTTGGTGGTGGAACAGCTCCTCTCCTGTATACTTGGTGGTGGTACAGCTCCTCTCCTGTATACTAAGTGGCGGTACAGCTCCTCTCCTGTATAGTTGATGGTGGTACAGCTCCTCTCCTGTATACTAGGTGGCGGTACAACTCCTCTCCTGTATACTTGGTGGTAGTACAGCTCCTCTCCTGTATAGTTGATGGTGGTACAGCTCCTCTCCTGTATACTAGGTGGCGGTACAACTCCTCTCCTGTATACTAGGTGGCGGTATACCTCTTCTCCTGTATAGTTGATGGTGGTACAGCTCCTCTCCTGTATACTTGGTGGTGGTACAGCTCCTCTCCAGTATACTAGGTGGCGGTACAGCTCCTCTCCTATATACTAGGTGGACGTACAGCTCCTCTCCTGTATACTAAGTGGACCTGCAGCTCCTCTCCTGTATACTTGGTGGTGGTACAGCTCCTCTCCTGTATACTAGGTGGCAGTACGCTTTCCCCCTCTCCTGTGTACTCTCATCTAACCCATCGTAAATTAGCATTTCATATCAGGTCAAGAGAAGGGAGCTGTGGTGTTATCTCAGAGCACAATACATCACTTCATCTCCATTGTGAGGACACAGCTTGTAGAAGACTCCATCACCCGCCCTGTGTATATAACACTCACTGCTCAGGAGGAGCCATTGACCCTCATCTTAAGGAAAATGGCCGCCTCTTATCATTGTGTAGTTTAGACAGCTGCGTAAACTTCAGGCCAAGACCCGGAGAGAGACGACACAGAGCCAAGACTAGCACAGATCCCTCAGGCAGTATCACACATAATAGGCTCAGATACACCGGCTGAGCAGGCAGTATCACACAGGAAGGGCTTAGGATATGTTCACACAACTACTTTCTAGCTCCTTGGATTTGTGTCATGTATTTTACTCGCTATCATGGATGCAGATTGGCCCTATTCAATGGGCACTGGTGGATGGCGCTTTCCAGGTGATACACTCTGAAAAAGTGTATCACCTATTCTGAATCGATTTGATTAATTAATTAAATTGATTGATTCTGAATTATTTGAATGTGTGATATATATAAAAAAAACGTCAAAATACTAATCGTGAACCATCAACCATGGTGTAAAGTGAGACTGGCTCAGTTGCCCCTAGCAACCAATCAGATTCCACCTTTCACTTTTCAAAGAGTCTGTGAGGAATGAAAGGTGGAATCTGATTGGTTGCCGGGGGCGACTGAGCCAGTTTCACTTTACACCATGTTTGATAAATCTCCCCCAAAAGGCTTAGATACATGACTAAAGATGGAGTATTATGGGATAAATTTAGGTATAGTGGCGCTGTAGACAGTATCACATATAATTAGTTTAAGTACAGCAATTCAGCTGCACATTTTTAGATATGAAGGTTAGATACACCAGTTTAGCGACAGTATCACACAGGATAGGCTTAGGTATAGAAGCTCAGAAATAAGCATCACACATGATAAGGTTGGATACAGTATCTCAGCGGACAGTATCACATGTGACAGGCTTAGAAACATTGGTGCAGTTAACCGTATCACACATGAAATACTTAGATACCTGGCTCAGCAGACAGTATTATATATGATTAAATACACTGGCTTGACGGACATTATAACTCATAATACGTATAGTGACAGCAGCTCAGCAGAGAGTATCACACATAATAAGATTAGATACACCAGCTAAATGTGCAGCATTACATACAGAATGATTGGGCTAAGGAGACAGTATCACACATAATATGATAAGATTAGATACAGCAGCTCAGCAAACACTACCACACATGACAGGCTTAGATACATCACATCAGCATACAGTATAACGCATTATAAGGTTACATGAAGCAGGCTCCACAGACAGTATCATACATGGTAGGCTTAGATACACCAGCTCAGTATCACACTGCCCCTAGAGATCATTTATATGGCCACATCTGCCCTATATACAATGACTAGGTATACCCTGCACATTTGGATACACTGCTACTCGCTGTGTAGACTATGGGAGCGCTGCTCTGGCTGCGGATAATGATATTCGTGGAGCCGGAGTGTTACATCTGTTGTATCCACACTCTACATAATTCATAAGGACGGGGCCAGATGAATTTCCAGGGGACGGACCTGAGATTCCATTCTTTGTAAATCAAACCTGATTTTGCCGGTGTCACAGGATGACAAGATTAATCAGGAAATTGAATTTATAAGAAAAGATGTGCGGTCTGCGGCGGTATTAACACTGCTACATAATGCCTGCTGACAGAACCAATATCTCAGCGCAGGACTCCACGTAAACTGTGTCTGGAAACATCCCTGGGAAGACAATAATAAGGCGGAGGGTCATTTACATCTTACATGTTATTATGACTGAGGTACTGAGCATAAAATTGCCTTCCCTTTAAAAATTTTAAGGGAAATTCCACTTTTCCCCCCATATACATAGTGCCATCTGTTCCATATGTTCCAGGCCCATCCAATGGTTCATATACCCTGCACACTACCAGGAAGCTGCCTGATAAGCCAAGACTGTTTCCTTTGTTTCTCCCTTTATGTCCTCCCAGTCTTGGCAGAACTGTGACCATGTTATAGGGTCAGGAACATCTATGCCCAAACAAATGCTGAAGGAAGAACAGGATGGGCTTGCCAGGATCTGGGAATCTCTGGGTAAATTAAATGGTCCCCGTTATTTCAATTTCCCCCCATGTGATAGCATAAGTGATCCCTATTTTTTTATAAATCACTTCATTAGCCATAACTATGATTACTTATCCCAGTCTTGGCCACTTGGTGTCTCCCTTCTCTACAGTCTCCTGTCCACTGGCTGTTGTTAGGGGAGTTTTGTATCTAGCAACAATAATAACAAGACAGATTACATAAAGTCAGGCTTAGTATCTCCTTTGTGCTCTCTAAAGAAGAGAAAGCTATTCAGCAGCGTCTGTGAGTGTCCTGAGGATCTGCACTGTCTATACACGGTCAAATAAAGGTTTCCCTCTTATCTTGCAGCTCAGTGCTTAGAGTAAGGGGCCTATTCCACGGAGCGATAATTGGCCGATTATTGCTCGGTGGAATAGAGAAAACGATCAGCCGATGATCGTGTCATCGGCTGATCGTTTATTTAGGCCCAAACCTATAATCACCGGTCACCCACAGCACATCGCTGTGTGGAATAGCGATGCGCGGTGAGCGACCAATGATTCAAGCAGCATACATTACCTAGCATGGCTTCTCCTCCGCTCCGTCTTCATCCCGATCCCGCTCGCAGCAGTGGCTTCGGTGCCGCCTGACTGAGCTGTCAGACCGCTCAGCCAATCACAGGCCGGGACCGCCACTGCCAGTGATTGGCTAAGCGGTCAGACAGCTCAGTCAGGCCGCTCCGGAGTTGATGCTGCGAGAGGGACCGTGATGAAGACGGAGCGGAGGAGAAGACCTGCTAGGTAATGTATGCTGCAAGGACATCGGTAACGATATCCCTGCAGCCCTCACTAAACGATCATCGGGCCGTGGAATAGGCCCAGTAAACGAGCGCCAATCTAGCAGCTTGGCGCTCGTTTACATTAGCCGTTCCTTTCTTTGCTGCTGTTTTCTTTCCTTTCTGTCATAGCAAAGCCAGTGCATCATTAACCCCTTCTCCGCCCATCTATAGCATTGTACTGAACAAATCTCCCCTTAGCCCAGTGCCAGCCTCTTCAGTGCTTAAGTTAACCTTTTCCTTGCTGTTCTGCTGCTCTTTCCCCTTTCTGCATACATCCGTGCATCAGTAACCCCCTTCTCCCTCTATAGTAGTGTACTCTGTGTTCCGTGTACTCTTACCAGCACTATGCCACCATCTAAAAGCTACTTTTTTCATTTGGGATGTTTTTTGGCCCTTTTCATTGTTGTTTTTTTAAACAGCAACGCCATTCAACTAGGACAATAGTGGCATCTTTTTTTTTTACCTATTGTCATCTATTACGTCGCCTTATGTAGAATTTATACCATTTAGGCCTTTAAGAAAGCTAAAAAAAACTAATAGCGGCCACATAGGTAGTCACCCAGCTTTCCTCGAAGCAGCCAGAATTAACAAATAGCACTGACAGCCTCTTTGCGCCTCGGACACAGATCTCTATTTGCCCACATTATAGACTTCAGTTATTGTTCAGCCTGCGTGGTGACTTCCCTCTCTCAGCTGGAGTCACTGTCACTTTGTATAGAGGGAGGTGTGAAGAATAAGAGCCAGAGGGGAGATAAAGGAAGAGGGGGTGGGGTACGTGGGGAGATGGGATGATGAGACAGCCTCCGCCATGACTTAAGATCGCACGAGCCAGGGTCAGCTGTGTAAGTTTTCCCCGGGGAGAGCATTGCCCAGCCTGGTGTAGATGGCGGTGACAGCAGGCCCGGGGTGGAGAGGTGTGCCCATTTGTCACCAAACAAAGGAGTCGGCCTGGAGAGGGTGTCATTTTTATATTGCTCAGCTCATCTTCAGTCCCACATGGGAGGCGGCGAGGTGACCCGGCCTGCGCCTGATCAATACTTGTAATTGAGTCTTTGAAGTCGCTGTGATTGGTAGACGCCGCCTTGTTAATATCATCCGCCATCAAGGGGGGATCTCGCTCCGGAGGTCATTCTGATAGATTCTCATTTGTGAGCCCCGGCCGCAGCTGTCCACATGTTAACCCCTACACCACCGCAGATTGCCTCCATACAAAAATACTGGGCTCTGTACTGAGCGGTCAAAGACAAGAAACCTCTATCTGCTCTAACCTTTAACTTCTTCATTCGGAAGGCTGAGCAAGCCAATTGGAGTAGTCACCCAGCTTTCCATGAATTCTGAATAATGTGCCTTGTTTTGTGCGAGCTGAGCCATAGTTCAGGACCTTCTGTACTACACAGTTGATTTTTGGGAAATTTGTGGACAATCCCTTTAAGAACAATTTATTACTTTATGGTATTATAATGGTGCTGCGTAAAGATCAGGATTACATCATATTGTAGTGAGTAGAGCTGAGCTGCAGTACCAAAAGGTGCCTGTGGACAGGTGTGGCGTTTTTATAGAGAAAGTCATCCTGTACAGCCCCTTTAAAACAGATTCATTATTACGGCAGCCTGGCACTGAACAGTCCCCATCTACTGACGACCATATTCTTACATAGCTGTTGGTAGCTCTGATAGGGAACAAAGGGCTGGATATCCTTCCCTGATGATAGATGTTAGGGGAGTCAATGACAACCAAACACATTAGCTTTGCTGCATTTTGATATTTTTTCCCTAGACTTGAGTACCAATCACTAACTTGTCCCTAGTCCAGATTAAGGAGGAACTCTGGATAGGGAAAATAATTTTCTATTAAAAAACATATTAAAAGTTATATAGATATCACTATATAATATATCACTGTGTCTGGGCAGTTCGGCCTCACTGGAAGTTGAAGAAAACTGGCCTCCCTGCAATCCACTCTGACTCCTGCTCCCTCAGCTGCTGTCCCTCTCCTCAGAAGATAGAGATCATGTGACCTCTGTCTCACATTTAGTTTGTTTGCTGAGCACAGACTGACGATACAGATGTAAAAGGGGGCCTGGGGCTGTGGGTCATGGGTGGGGTTTATGGGGAGGGAGAAACAGGACGTTCTGAGCATGTACCGTGAAGACTACTGGGAAATGGTAGTCTGATAGCAGTGCAGGGGAACCTCAAGAGAAATTGTACAGACAAAAAACGGTATTAGAGAAGCAAGACTACTGTAAAACAACATGAAGAGTGTCGGAAAGGTTTGGAAGTTTAAAGTTGTTTTTTTTTTCTTTTTTTTAAAGGCTACCGGGATTTCCTCTATAAGTCCAGGACAATCCTGTGAATTGGCCTTTAATAGGGGTGAGCTTTATGTAAGCCTTACCCCACTGGTGTAGCTACCAAAGTGGTAGACCACGCAGCTGTTATGAGGCCTGCGTGGCCTGTCCCGGCAAGTCGTGGTCTGCCTCTATGGGGCTGCTCACACCAGTACCCCCCTTCTCCCCCGGACAGCTGCCAGCCCACACTGGCACCCACCCCAACACCGCACAGCCGCCAGCCTGCTCTAGCCCACTGACCCGACCCTGGGCAGCCGCCAGCAAGCACTGTCCCCCCACCCCCAGACAGCTCCGGGGATAAAAATCGGATTGAGACACCTCTGGGCCTAGAGAAGTCGAAAAACCTGGACTGATGATGTGACCGAATGTGAAAATCTGCCCTTTCAGCCTACAAAATCTAATGTGTATTTCTATCTTCAGCTACAGGCTAGTACTGGAACAAGTAGTAACTAGTTTTAGAAATTCTTCAGTAGACTATCTAAATATACGACCACCTCTATGGGCCCCTACGTTGTTGAATCTCCTGATCACGCTGTCCACCCTTGGTGTCGTTGATCATGTTGCATTGGTTTGGACGACTGCAATGGCCGATATGGACTAAAATGTGTATAGTTATTTCTATGAGACGATCAATTTATCTAATGTGTATGACTATGCTGAGATCCACTTCACTTATCCCTAACCAATCACGTAGCAGAATGTGGTCATAAAGAACAAAAGGGTTTCCTTACACAACCTGTGGTCCAAAGTGTCTTACACTGAGAAGGTCATTGCCCCGTTTTGGTAGCAATTGGCTGAAACACATGCTGGACCCACAGTATGCAATTTTCCCGTCAGGAATTTTCTCATCAGTCTTGACCTTCTATAAGTGAGCACACCATGGTCGATCGAGGCAGCAGTGTTTAATAAATCACAGACATATTCGAGATAATTGACCATCTCAATAGGGGCATTTTTGGATCTATGGTTGTCTACCCCTGCTCGTATATTATGAAGGCCTGATGGCAATGTCTTCTCGACACTCAGTGTGTGACCAGGGAGGAAGGGGTTAGTTCTACCATGATTTTGCTTTTGTTTACCCTCAGAACATGGGGGTCCCCTCAGGGAACGAGGGCTGCAGCTGTTCGTTCAGTTGCTCCAAATTTCTTCAGAGAATCGGTTGGACACGGTAGCATCGCTTCCCAGCAGGGATGCATTAGATCAAAAAATAGGCAACATCAGAGTGAAAAATCGAGTGAAGGAGTGTGAAATGGCCATCCGCCATCCAAGGAGATGAATTTTAATAAACGCTCCACTGAGCGGGCAACCATCGGACTCTCGTAGCTTCCAAGTGCAGAAGACGAGTCACTGGCTCGAGGTGGACCTCCCTGTCTCTTGCTGTGGTCTCTAAAAGCCAATGTTTGCTAAAGCTTATGACCCTCTCAAACCACTGCGTCGCCACAGCCCCAGGAATGAGGAGTAGAAGGGAACACAGAGGGGGGCATGGAGATTGAACCAGTCGCCTGGCTGAATATTTACTGTGCTGGGGATAATGTCTCGACGGGGGCAAGATGTGTCCGAGGAGCTTCTCAAAGAGGCAACCTGAGATCCGTAGGTAAACATTCAGGGATATTTAAAGAATTGCAAATCAGGAAATGTTATGAGTCGCGGCTGTATATTCTATGCGGAGACGGTAAAACGATTCCGGATTAGATGCTGGATGAGCCGAATGCTTTATAACAAATAGAATTTCCTAGTTTGGGATGTGTAAGAAATACGTTCGGCAGATGTGACCTTTAGAACAATGACAAAGTTGAGAAGAGACGACTGATCCATCTAAATCCTAGTCCCGCCATACCCTGTGCACACGGGATGTCGCCACTTTACTTTTTCGTATTTAATATCAACAAGTAACCCTCAAGTCAAGCACATATTTGCCCATAGAATAAGGATCTCGCAATGCACTGCCTGCCTGTTGGGCTTCAGCTTTGTAGCTAAGGTAAAGAAGCAGAGCTGCAGTATAAGGCATGGAGCCCATGATAAAACTTGGAGCATGTGATTGGTCCAAGTCTATTTGGGTAGGGTAGGTTTACACCAACGGATTCCGTAGCTCGCACCCGTTCACGGCTGCTCGCCTCTCCACCCATGCCATAGACACCATACTATGCACGGGCGGATTCCGCATTACGCCGAAAGGGTAGGTTCACACTACGGAACCACAGCGGAGAATTTCCTATGGATTCCGTAGCTCGTAACCGTTCACGGCCGTGATCCTTTTAGCTGGCTCCATAGATTCTTTGGGCTGCCCGATTCCGCTATCTGCTGAAAGAATTGACATGTCAATTATTTCGGCGGAATGCGGAATCCGCCCGTGCATAGAAGGGTGTCTATGACACGGGCAGAGAGGCGCACGGACGTGAACGGGTACGAGCTACGGAATCCTCCGCTCGGGTTCCGTAGTGTGAACCTACCCTAAATGTAAAGATGAGACAACAGTGAAGCTGCAATCATCTGATCAATGACCTTGTAGGTCTATAAAGAAGGTCAATGTCACGCCCTTCATTACAGACGAGTCCTTTATTACCTACCAGTATACAAGTAAAGGGGTTTATGATCTTTCGCCACATATACACATAAGCAGGAGCATACATACCTCAGTGGCAGCCTGGCTAGCCCCTATATAAGCTGGCCTTAAAAAGGTCTAGAGGTGCCAGTATGAAGCCATACCCTAATGGACAGTATCTTTGTAAAGGACAGGGTTAGTGTGGACCTGTGTGACGTAACACAGGCCGGGGAGGGACATCTGTGAGGAGAAAAGAGACCTCCCATGGAGTATTAATATATTTCTGATAACCTTGTATTCAGGAAACATTTAAGCAACAGTGCCAACTAGTGTGAATGTAACCATTAAGATTGTGTGCCTCATCTGAGAATTGCAACCATTGAGGCTGATGTGCCACTATATATAAAAAAGCGTTATGTAAATCTGATCTCTTTACAATTTACACATTACAATGGGCAGTCCTATTTAAAGAGGAACTATAGAGGAGACAGAGCATGTTACAAGAAAGATTGATAGATAGATAGATAGATAGATAGATAGATAGATAGATAGATAGATAGGAGATAGATAGATAGGAGATAGATAGATAGATAGATAGATAGATAGATAGATAGATAGATAGGAGATAGATAGATAGATAGATAGATAGGAGATAGATAGATAGATAGATAGATAGATAGATAGATAGATAGGAGATAGATAGATAGATAGATAGATAGATAGATAGATAGATAGAAGATAGATAGATAGATAATAGATAGGAGATAGATAGATAGATAGATAGATAGATAGATAGATAGATAGAAGATAGATAGATAGATGATAAATAGATAGATAGATAGATAGAAGATAGATAGATAGATAGATAGATAGATAGATAGGAGATAGATAGATAGGATGTATGCATAGAGAGGCATCAGGACATCAACCACTTTAGTTAATCCCATAAATGACCAGACCACCTGCTATTCTTCCTACAAGCAGCTGACTCCTGTGACTTACATGTCGGCTCCTTTAAGAGATAAGACAAGCAGGGAAGTGTCCCCGGTCTCTCTGGTGCTATTACAAGCTCATGAACAATGGAATTTATTTGTCACATCTCATAAAAATCCAATTTCCCCTCCTCCCCTGAGCCGCAATGCTGTAAACATAAACAGGGCCCAGGCCAGGGACCCCCTCCTCATCCTCATTGCTCCCCCAGCCCCAGAGGTTGCATGAAGTGTGTGCAAAGCAACAGATGAATGTACTGTGAGGAGTGTGAACATTCTGCCGCTGCTCCCGGCCTTCTGGGACGTCCATTGTTACCATTGATGGCATATGGTCACCATTGTGCGCCACACAAAACCTCCACTTAATGCTCATTCAGCTCCATGGTCCGGCCTGATCATGCCGACAGACTGGCTTCTCAGTATGTTCATTCCAAGAAGAAGAAGAAGAAGAAGAGGCAGGGAGGGGGGGCAGTGTCCTGAAGAGGCTGCGTGAGTGGTCTCCGAGCCCGGGCACAGCTGGACTAGAGAACCGTTTTAGCAAAATGAATGAAATTCAATTGTTTGCCCAAGTCGGTTTCATTAGATATTGAAAGGTAAAGGACTGATTGAGCTGGAACCCTCTACACCGCACAATCACAGGCGGCAGAACGTCCCCATGGAGAGAGAGGCGCATGCCAGACCGCTACCGTGAATTCTGCTCGCTTTTAGTCTATTTATAGGGGCTCAGAAAAGAACATCTCCCCTTTAAATTAACAAAACAACTATATTGCATAACCCCCCCCCCCCTTATTGTAGAAGGGTTGTCACTCATCCTTTGAGCGACCCAATATGGACTCTTCTTCTTAGACAAGGTTTGCTTACCTACCAATAGACATGGGATTGTTTTAGCAACAGGGCAACAAATAGGCGGGTCTTATATTTCCATAAAAATTCCAGGAAATTCCTTGCTTGAAAGTGTGTGGAGGGGACGAGAATGTAAACTGTTCTGTCAAACATTAAGTATTGCGCTATGCCGAGGTAGCTTGTGTGGTGTTGTGGCTGCAACGTGGGTGCAGGGTCACTTGGGCACTTGTCACGGTAGCCTGGAATGGCACTGGGACCCACCTTACCGGACAAACGGGCACTGCATTCGAAGTTCTGGCTAGCCAAAGTGTAACCTGGTGTGTATGTACAGGTGCGGAATGATAGACCAGAGTCCAATATCTTAAACAGGGTAACGTGCGATTACTAAAAATCTTCAGTGCAATACAGTAAGAATACGTTGGTAACTGTAGGTGTAACTGTAGGTAGTAGAAGTAGACTGTGTAAGCAAGCATAGAGTGGAGTAGTGCAGCATCTTGAGGGCCTTGTTGTGTACTCTGCCAAGATAGCGTAGTTGAGGATACAAGAAGAAGATACTCGTACTCATGTATAGGTTCTTTCCTGATCTGACTGTCTTTTTCCCTATAATTTCGGGGTACCCGTCCTGCTAGGGTAGTACGATGTCCCAGGTCCCTGCGCTTGGCTGAGCAGACTTTCCAGGGTTTCCCAGAATAGCTGTGCATTACAGTAAGATATGTAGGCTTAATCTGCAGCTTTGTCCTACTGGGGTCAGTACCTAGCCTCAGGTATACTGCTCTGAGTAGTGCTAATGGTATCCCTGGCATGGACAAGGTGATCCTCAGAGGACGTCCTTCCTGCTGAGGGGTCTAGTTCTGCATGCTAGTTATTCTTTAAGGAGTTACTTTGCCTTGGTGCATAAAGAACCTAGTGGCACACCTGTGCTGGGACATTATACAATGTTCCCTTAATTGCAGGAAGCTTTAAATGAGCCTTCCCCCAAACTAAGTTAAAGGAAACCTATCAGAACGAAAATACTTCTTTACCATGTTATAGAGCAGGAGGAGCTGAGCAGATTCAGCATAACCTGCAATTTATTGATGGAAATCCCTGTTCATTTTAGGCTTAGCCCAAAATGTGAAGGGATGTTGATTAACCCCTTCCTGCATCCGAACATAACTGGACGTCCTGATGCGGGTGGGGGCGTTCAGAGAGGGGTCGATCCTGGGTGCTATCTGTAGCCCGGGACTGCAGCTATTAGCGGGCGCAGTCCGATCGCTGCGCCCACTAATTATACATTTAAATGCAGCTTTTTAAAACTGACGGCTGCATTTAAATGTATTATGTCCCCCTTTCTCTGGTGTAGTGGGGGGATCATCCTCCCCCTCCCCCCATAATGCGGTCGTGAAGGGGAGATCCCTTCTCTTTACCGGGGCCGGGGCTCATCATCGCACTGACGCTAATCCCGGCTCGGCAATCGATGTGTCTGGTCTGCTATCACCAGGTTAGACTAATTGTGCAGAAGATGGCGAGGATGAAGGTATGTCTCTTAGATGGCTCAGTAAGACCGTAGGAGCACTACCCTGCCCCTATAGCACCGATCTGCCCCAAGCTGGCACGCCCCTTTCTAATGATAACCAATGGAGCAGGCCAGATTGTCAACGTGGGGGCGGGGCATTGCTCCTTACAGTCAGAGGACTTACTGGTTTTGCAGTAGATGCCACAGTCTGCAGATATCTCCAGATTTCATGTGTTTTTTCTCTCTGATCATCCCTGATCATAACCAAACTAAAGAAAATTTTGAGTAAATCATAAAAGGTAACTATTCTGCAACCTGAATCAATACAGCTGGATGGAGTTTCTCTTTCAGACCTAAATATGTTGTCGTATATATCAATATTTATGGGGAGTGGAAAAAGACTAATGTTCTGCAATTCCCTTGGGAGGCCAGTAACGTAATAATCTGCAATCTATACAGGATTATATGCAGCATGTGTTAATATATGAATGAGGTGGGTGGGTAGAAACCAGGAGATGAGTACAGAGGCCTTAAAGGGAACTCGTCACCATGAAAATGCTACCTAAGATATCGGCATCATGTTATAGAGCAGAAGGAGCTGAGCAGATTGATATATAACTTTTTGGGAAAAGATTTAGTATAACTTGCAATTTATTGATTGAAAGCGCTGATGTTTCCATGCTAAAGAGTCCAGTTCATTGAGTGACACCGCCCCCAGGACTCCTTATCACAGAATGATCGTGGATTTCAATCAACAAATTACAAGGTATACTGAATCTTTTCCCACAAAGTTATATATCAATCTGCTCAGTTTTTCCTGCTCTTTAACATGATGGTGATAGCTAAGATAGCATTGTCTTAGTGACAGGTTTCCTTTAAGACATCTTGGGTCAGATAAGTAGAGTCCTGGGACGGAACTAGAAATGGCTAGGCCCCGTAGCAAACTTTTGAATGGGGCCCCCCGGGGCCTGCGCCGACACCCCACTCCCCCCTCCCAGCCATCAAGTGAAGTCATCAGTGACTATCAAAGCAGTTATTGAAAGCGTTGCTGTAATTGGAGTACCCTATGCTGTGTCTGTGTCAAAAGTTACTGATCACAGCAGGTGCTGAGACCTGCTGCAATCCTGAGATACAGGTGGGCTAATAGGGAGTGTGCGGCAGTGTGTTCCTACCGCCAGATGGCGCATTGTCCAACTCTTAAGCCCCTATTACACGGGGCGATCAGCAGGAGCAATCGAGTGCCGATCTGTCAGGTCAGATCTCGCTTGTTCTTCGTTCCCTGCTTGCTGCCAGTGGTATTACATGAACCGACAGCAAGCTGGTAAGAGCTGGATGGGGGGGGGGGGGGGGGGGGGGGGTGGCGACATAGCGGCGGTCTGCTGCCACTACTCCTATTACACGGAGCGACGGCAACAGATCGTTGCTATTCAGATAGTCGGTCTTTCGACATGTTGACAATGATCAGCCGACATCCTGCATGCATTATATTACAGGAAGTAATTATTGACCAAATACCGCCGATAGTCACTTCGAATAATAGGGCCTTTACGCTTCATACTAATGAAGTGAACCTTCCGCACTCTCCCCCCCAGCTGTTTCTTGGGATCACATTGGGTCTCAGCAGTGAGACGATCTGTGGGATCACCATGCACCCCTGCCCTGGTGTGCGTCTCAACTCCTTGATAAAGGCAGGTGCCGAAATGCGCACAGGGGTGTGTGGTGATCCAGGGTATACTGGTATATATCACTGCATAAGAGGTCATCCATTTTTCTGTGTAATTTTTCACTTACTCAATCATTTGCATAGAGCACTGGTCACTTTATACACACTTGGGACTTACAATTAAATACATTCTATGCTATAATATACAATCATTTAGCAGCTATTATTAAAGAGCCGCTGTTGTTGTAACTTTCAAAATCTAAATCAACAGTAGTTTGCTATTTAAATTCATTATTTTTTGTTGTTGTTATCATGCTGTAAAACAAAGCTAAACTTACCAGAAATCCAGGTCCAGTCTCCTGAAGGCTGATATATAACAGCTATACTTACTGTATCCAGGTTCAGTCTCCTGAAGGCAGCTATATAACAGCTATACTTACTGTATCCAGGTCCAGTCTCCTGAAGGCGGCTGCTATATAACAGCTATACTTACTGTATCCAGGTCCAGTCTCCTGAAGGCTGCTATATAACAGCTAAACTTACTGTATCCAGGTCCAGTCTCCTGAAGGCAGCTATATAACAGCTATACTTACTGTATCCAGGTCCAGTCTCCTGAAGGCGGCTGCTATATAACAGCTATCCTTACTGTATCCAGGTCCAGTCTCCTGAAGGCTGCTATATAACAGCTAAACTTACTGTATCCAGGTCCAGTCTCCTGAAGGTTGCTATATAACAGCTATACTTACTGTATCCAGGTCCAGTCTCCTGAAGGTTGCTATATAACAGCTATACTTACTGTATCCAGCTCCAGTCTCCTGAAGGTTGTTATATAACAGCTATACTTACTGTATCCAGGTCCAATCTCCTGAAGGCGGCTGCTATATAACAGCTATACTTACTGTATTTAGGTCCTTTCTCCTGAAGGCTGCTATATAACAGCTATACTTACTGTATCCAGGTCCAGTCTCCTCAAGGCTGCTATATAACAGCTAAACTTACTGTATCTAAGTCCAGTCTCCTGAAGGCAGCTATGTAACAGCTATACTTACTGTATCTAGGTCCAGTCTCCTGAAGGCAGCTATATAACAGCTATACTTACTGTATCCAGGTCCAGTCTCCTGAAGGCAGCTATATAACAGCTAAACTTACTGTATCCAGGTCCAGTCTCCTGAATGCTGCTATATAACAGCTATACTTACTATATCCATGTCCAGTCTCCTGAAGGCAGATATATAACAGCTATACTTACTGTATCCAGGTCCAGTCTCCTGAAGGCTGCTATATAACAGCTATACTTACTGTATCCAGGTCCAGTCTCCTGAAGGCAGCTATATAACAGCTATACTTACTTTATCCAGGTCCAGTCTCCTGAATGCTGCTATATAACAGCTATACTTACTATATCCAGGTCCAGTCTCCTGAAGGTAGATTTTCTGACTGCTGGCTGAAAAAAAAACAGACTAAACAGAATTCGGGCTAGAATAGAGAGTCACGGCTCAATGTGCCCATCAGTCACATGACTGTCTTCTCTCTGTGAGAGCTCAGATGGCCTGGAATACGTAGGACTTCCTGTTTTCTGACTGTTTCCTGTATTTTGAGGAAAAAAAAGTAAGAAAACAGGAGGTGCCGTGTTTTCCATCATAGCTAAAAAAATAATGAATGTAAATTCCAAACTTGCTGTATATCACATCTATTGATGATTTAGAGTTTGAAAGTTATAACAACAGTGACACTTTAACCCTTTGAGGACCAGGCCCAAAATGACCCAGTGGACCTTGGAAATTTTCATTGTTGTGTTTTCGTTTTTTCCTCCTCCCCTTCTTAGAGTTCTAGCACTTTCAGTTTTCTATCTACAGGGCCATGTACAGGAGTAGTTTTACTTTGTAATGGCGTCTTTCATTCTACCATAACATGTATGAGGGAACCCCAAAAATATTATTTCTGAAGATATAAATTGGTGAAATCGTAAAAAAGGGTGTTCCTGTGTCTACGTAATGCACTATACAGTAAAAGCGACATGATACCATTATTCTATAGGTCAGTCCAAACACAGCCACATGCAGGTTTACACAGAATTTTTTTAAAATAAAATCCTTTTTTTTTGCAATTTCTTATTAATAAAACAGGCCTTTTGTGACGCTTATAACGGTTTTATTTTTTCACCTATGGGGCTGTATGGGGTGTAATTTTTTTCCTACATAATCTCTAGTTTTTATTAATACCATATTTGTGAAGATCGGATGTTTTGATCACTTTTTAATACTTTTTTTTATATATAATGTAAAAAAAAAATCGGTAATCACTCTTTTTGTTTACGCCGTTCGCCGTTTGGGATGATGACTGTTATATTTTAATAGATCGGACAACTACGCGATTGCTGCAGCCTGTCATTAACGGTGAGGCCCACCTGCTATAAAGCGTGCTCCGCTCCAGAACGCGCTTCATAGCTCAGGACGTACCGGTACGCCCAGGGTCGTCTGGGGACAGACTTCCAGGGCGTACCGGAACGTCCTTGGTCGTCTAGGGGTTAATAGCAGCTGCTGCAGAAACTCTTTGGAAGCAGAGCGTCAATCACCTGATAGATACTACTTAAGTGCAAAATGGGGCAATATATAGGGGTAGCATCTTTCATGTGTAACGGGGTGAGGGTGGGGGGTTACAACTAAAAATCAGAGCTCAGCATACATAGAAACAAACCTGTTAATCATTTGAGACACTGCTGACACACACACAAACACACCCACACATACCACTGACACAGACACTGACACACATACACACACTCCACGTATACTTTATTTAACCATATTCACAGTCAGCAATGCAAGGTACAAAATAGGCAACGAACGTTTCACGCTTAGTCGCGCTTCATCCTCCCCCTGCCTACTGTTCCTGCCTCCTCCCCCTGCCTACTGTTCTTGACTCCTCCCCCTGCCTCCTATTCCTGATTTTACTCCCTGCCTCCTGCTCCTGACTCCTCCCCCTGCCTCCTGTTCCCGACTCCTCCCCCTGTCTCCTGTTCTTGACTCTTCCCCCTGCCTCCTACTTTCTGGGGTCTTAGAGCATCTGCCTTACACACAGAAAAGGAGTCGGGAGACAAGGGGGAGGAGGCAGGAGATGTACTTGCCACACTATGTCCTGGTTAAGCAGTCAGCCTTAGGGTAGAGGCCTGCTTGCAGTCTGTAACCCTTAAAGTTATGGCACTGTAGGCAGAGCTGGCCTTAGGGTAGATGTCGCTCTCTGCAGAATTTGCCCCCCCCCCCCCCCTCAGAACCAGCAGGACATGAGACAAGAATGCATACAGGTAGTGCGCTCATATACTGTGTACGGAGAGCACCGCTAATAATTTTTATCACCCACATGAACCCCTTTAAGGACATGCTCTAAGTCTCCTCACACAGTATGATGCCTCCTGTAGTGCCCCGCACACAGTATAATGCCCTCAAATTGCCCCACACAGTATCAAGTGCCACAATACATACATAGTTATCTCATAACATTATTACCACCATACAGTGATTACATTTTGCCTCCATACTGTCAATGAACAAAACAGAAAGATATTACCAATGATACCACTAATAATACCGCCACACTATGACCACTATTGCTACCACTACAGATCCTATAGGAGAGTGCAATTATATCCCACAGGGGGCATCTTCTGATCAGAGTAGTTCACTTTTCTTTTTTCTATCCATCCAGCCTGGGACATCTTGAAGTCTTCTCCTAGCCATGAATCCTCTCTGCAGAATCTTCCAGAGAAACAGTTTAGGCTCCTTGCTCCAGCACACATAGTAGTTAGGTCCCCTGTGCCCCTATATAGTAGCTAAGTCCCTTTTTGCCATCATAGAGTTTTAAGGCTCACCTGTGCCTCCAAATAATAGTTAGGTATGCTCTTTGCCCCTATATAGTAGTAAGGTCTTTATATAGTATAGGCCCTTTTGTGCAGTCCTCAAATAGTATAGGCCCCTCTGTGCAGTCCCCATTTAGTCTGAGGCATCGCTGTGCACTGCAATGTATTATGAGACCTCTCTCTGCAGCCCACAACTAGTATAGTCCCCCTGTGCAATCCCTATATAGTATCAGGCTCCCCTCTCTGGAGCCCTTATATAGTATCAGGTGCCTTCCTGTGCATCCCCCATATGGTATCAGCACCACCAGCACCCAACACCCTCCATTTAATATCAATCCTCTCTGCAGCATGAGCCCCACCTGCAGCCACCATATGATATCAGTCCCCCCCCCACACACACACACAGCCCCCATGTAGTATTAGGACCCCTAAATATCCCCCTTCAGTCTCCATATGGTATCAGTCCCCCCGTGCAGCCCCCATATAGTATCAGGACCCCCCCAGTCTCCCCCTGAAGGCTTCATATAGTATCAGTCCCCCCCTGCAGCCCCATAGTGTCAGGACCACCAGTCCCTCCCTGCAGCACAAGATGCCATTGGCTTCTCGCAATCTTCTCGCTTCTGTCAATCACACTAGTGTTTTTTTTTTTATTTCTGCACACTGAGACTATATTGAGGGTGCAGGGGGAAGGGGTGGAAGCAGGGTGCCCTATCAAACTATAAGCATGTCATCAGATATGCTTATAGTTAAAGGGGGTGGTGCAGCACCCGATGGTGGCCCTCTTGTCCGGGTTCACTGGTATCCCCTTTGCTTGACACACAAGTCGCACACCCCTAAGACCCTGTCAGGTAGTAGGTGGGGAGAGCACTGTTCTGCAGATAACTAGAAAGGCCAGCGGTGTAATAATCTGCAGAATATATCACTATGTATCTGTCAGTAGGTAGCGAGGACACACCAATGTTCTGCAGATCACTAGAGAGGCCAGTGGTGTAATAACCTGCAGGACCTATCACTATGGATGTGTTTGGATGTAGAGGGAGTAAAGACTTAACACCTGAGATGATCCAGTGTGCCAAGGCCTCGAGACGTCTTGAGTTGGACCCGAGCAGCTCTTATCGTCTGCCATCATGTTGTCATCTAGAATAACACAGCCTCTCCAGATATTCAAGGTCTGCTCTTGTGCGGAGCCTCATCTGGTTCCCTCTATTGACTTTGGGATTGAATTTTCCTGTAGAAGTCGGCAGGAGAGCAGCTGCTCCGCTGCCTCGCACACCCCACAATAATCTTGTGTGCACACACGGATCTGTTTGCACACTTTGTTTCAAAACATGGGCCTTTGTGGTGCCGCCATCTGGGTTCCTGGACTGGCACCCAAGTAGGCAGAGTGGCAGCTCGTCGGCTGCCGGAATAAATCACAGCAGAATGTTCTATGATCATTATTATTATTATTATTCTTATATACTGAGGAACACTGACGGGCGTCTGAGCGGCCCCCGGTGGCCATTTTCCCCAAACGTTATGCAAGGGCACATTTTTTAATGTGGCCGTTTAGATGCATCTGACTTATGTAGGTTTCATCCTGTTTTCCATAACATCTGTTACTCAAGGTTGGCAAACACTTTACATAATGCATTGGTGCCAGGTGGGCATGCCATAGAGTCTGGAAGACATGGTAGTGGAGAACAAGTTGCCCGTAGCTCTGCATGAGAGAACGCCCCCTCTGCCCCCACACGTTCAGCTTCTTTAATGGACTACCCAGAAAGGGAGAGACATACATATATTATACATATATTATTATAGTAGTTATATTCTTGTATATAGGAGCAGTATTATAGTAGTTATATTCTTGTGTATAGGAGCAGTATTATAGTAGTTATATTCTTGTATATAGGAGCAGTATTGTAGTAGTTATATTCTTGTATATAGGAGGCAGTATTATAGTAGTTATATTCCTGTATATAGGAGCAGTATTATAGTAGTTATATTCTTGTATATAGGAGCAGTATTGTAGTAGTTATATTCTTGTATATAGGAGCAGTATTATAGTAGTTATATTCTTGTGTTAAGGAGCAGTATTATAGTAGTTATATTCCTGTACATAGGAGCAGTATTATAGTAGTTATATTCCTGTACATAGGAGCAGTATTATATTAGTTATATTCTTGTACATAGGAGCAGTATTATAGTAGTTATATTCCTGTACAAAGGAGCAGTATTATAGTAGTTAGATTCTTGTATATAGGAGCAGTATTATAGTAGTTATATTCCTGTATATAGGAGCAGTATTATAGTACTCATATTCCTGTATATAGGAGCAGTATTATAGTAGTTATATTCCTGTATATAGGAGCAGTATTATAGTAGTTATATTCTTGTATATAGGACCAGTATTATAGTAGTTATATTCTTGTATATAGGAGCAGTATTATAGTAGTTATATTCTTGTATATAGGAGCTGTATTATAGTAGTTATATTCCTGTATATAGGAGCACTATTATAGTAGTTATATCCCTGTATATAGGAGCAGTATTATAGTAGTTATATTCCTGTATATAGGAGCAGTATTATAGTAGTTATATTCCTGTATATAGGAGCAGTATTATAGTAGTTATACACGAACTGGAGAGAGTGGAACGGCTGCACATCCCATCTATGGCTGATACTAATGCCGCTAGGCCTATATTAAAAAATCAACACCAGAGTGTCTGTATATGAATTGATCAAGCCATATTGCCCCGTGTACCACCGCGCAGGTCCTCTGGTCCACACGGGTCAATATGGCTTGATCAATTCATATACAGACACTCTGGTGTTGATTTTTAATATAGGCCTAGCGGCATTAGTATCAGCCATAGATGGGATGTGCAGCGGTTCCATTCTCTCCAGTTCGTATTATAGTAGTTATATTCTTGTATATAGGGGCAGTATTATAGTAGTTATATTCTTGTATATAGGAGCAGTATTATAGTAGTTATATTCCTGTATATAGGAGCAGTATTATAGTAGTTATATTCTTGTATATAGGAGCAGCACTTGGCGTACACTCCCGGAGGCTGCGGGAGGGGGCGTCGACCCCGCGCCCAGAGGAATCAATGACGAGATCTGAAATGTCTGTAAGTCATTATCACTGTATAAATTGTCTGTTTGTCATTGTGTGCTTTTGGCTTGAGAAAGGTGGCCGCTATGCCACTGAAACGCGTTGTCCAATAAACCGTATCCAATACATCCTGTTTACTGCAATTGTGGCGTGGTATCGCATGGATTGGGATTGTTCCCCTTAACTGGCTTTCCTGGAGGGGGATGAGATACTGGTTATCTATCCCCCAAGCGAAGTAAGTAAATTCCACAATTTATTTAGCACTTTGGTTTATCTTGAGCGCGGTCCTTTTCTTTTGTCTTCTCTCTTTTTGGCTTTGTTACCGGTGTGGATCTCCACGCTCGGGCACCGGACCTGCGCTCTCCCCTTGTGGATGTATAACCATTGAACCTACCTGGCTCTAGGTGATGTGGGTGTTCCAAGTAATACCCACAATCACCGGGTGAGTGTCACTCTTTGTTTACATCTTTTTTATTTGGATAAGCGCTGCTCTATGCATTACTCATATATTCCTGTATATAGGAGCAGTATTATAGAAGTTATGACACGAACTGGAGAGAATGGAACCGCTGCACATCCCATCTATGGCTGATACTAATGCCGCTAGGCCTATATTAAAAATCAACACCAGAGTGTCTGTATATGAATTGATCAAGCCATATTGCCCCGTGTACCACCGCGCAGGTCCTCTGGTCCACACGGGTCCCTACGCTAACTCCACACCGTGTCGGTCAGCGACCGCCAACCCCGCAAAGCGTGCACGTGCAGGGAAGGGAGGCCATGGAACGGCCCTGCAACCCCAATGTCACAGGACCAGACCCAAAAAGCCCCACCATAACCCAGCCAGCACCACCGGCGGGGAAGGCTGCCCCCAAACGACACAAGTATGGATATGGTATTACACTTACCATTGCTGCTCTCACAGAATGGGGAAGACATAGGGTCCAGACATGTGAGCACAGACATATCCTGCTAATTTTGGTCATGTGGGTCTTATAAAGGAGTGCTAGCTGTTCAGAGAGGGAGAATTGCAAAACACGAACTGGAGAGAATGGAACCGCTGCACATCCCATCTATGGCTGATACTAATGCCGCTAGGCCTATATTAAAAATCAACACCAGAGTGTCTGTATATGAATTGATCAAGCCATATTGCCCCGTGTACCACCGCGCAGGTCCTCTGGTCCACACGGGTCCCTACGCTAACTCCACACCGTGTCGGTCATTATAGAAGTTATATTCTTGTATTTAGGAAGCAGTATTATAGTAGTTATATTCTTGTATATAGGAGCAGTATTATAGTAGTTATATTCTTGTATATAGGAGCAGTATTATAGTAGTTATATTCTTGTATATAGGAGCGGTATTATAGTAGTTATATTCTTGTATATAGGAGCAGTATTATAGTAGTTATATTCTTGTATATAGGGCAGTATTATAGTAGTTATATTCTTGTATATAGGGAGCAGTAATATAGTAGTTATATTCTTGTATATAGGAGCAGTATTATAGTAGTTATATTCTTGTATATAGGGCAGTATTATAGTAGTTATAGTCTTGTATATAGGGGGCAGAATTATAGTAGTTATATTCTTGTATATAGGGGCAGTATTATAGTAGTTATATTCTTGCATATAGGGAGTAGTGATGAGCGAATACTGTTCGATCGAATAGATATTCGATCGAATAGTGAGATATTCGAATATTCGTACGAATATCCCACGAATATTCGATAAATATTCTATAAGCGTTCCAATCCCCCAGCTTCCGCTTTCACCCTCCAAATGGTCAAATAGATGTTTTTCCCTATTCGAATACTTGTTCCCATAGACTTTAATGGGATCGAATAATCATCACTAATAGGGAGCATTATTATAGTAGTTATATTCTTGTATATAGGGAGCAGTATTATAGTAGTTATATTCTTGTATATAGGAGCAGTATTATAGTAGTTATATTCCTGTATATAGGAGCAGTATTATAGTAGTTATATTCTTGTATATAGGAGCAGTATTATAGTAGTTATATTCCTGTATATAGGAGCAGTATTATAGAAGTGCAGCAGTTCCATTCTCTCCAGTTCATGTTTTACAGTTCTCCCTCTCTGAACAGCTAGCACTCCTTTATAAGACCCACATGACCAAAATTAGCAGGATATGCCTGTGCTCACATGTCTGGACCCTATGTCTTCCCCATTCTGTGAGAGCAGCAATGGTAAGTGTAATACCATATCCATACTTGTGTCGTTTGGGGGCAGCCTTCCCCGCCGGTGGTGCTGGCTGGGTTTTGGTGGGGCTTTTTGGGTCTGGTCCTGTGACATTGGGGTTGCAGGGCCGTTCCATGGCCTCCCTTCCCTGCACGTGCACGCTTTGCAGGGTTGGCGGTCGCTGACCGACACGGTGTGGAGTTAGCGTAGGGACCCCTGTGGACCAGAGGACCTGCGCGGTGGTACACGGGGCAATATGGCTTGATCAATTCATATACAGACACTCTGGTGTTGATTCTTAATATAGGCCTAGCGGCATTAGTATCAGCCATAGATGGGATGTGCAGTCGTTCCATTCTCTCCAGTTCGTGTATTATAGTAGTTATATTCTTGTATATAGGAGCAGTATTATAGTAGTTATAGTCTTGTATATAGGAGCAGTATTATAGTAGTTATATTCTTGTACATAGGAGCAGTATTATAGTAGTTATATTCTTGTATATAGGGAGCGGTATTATAGTAGTTATATTCCTGTACATAGGAGCAGTATTATAGTAGTTATATTCCTGTATATAGGAGGCAGTATTATAGTAGTTATATTCTTGTATATAGGAGCAGTATTATAGTAGTTATATTCTTGTACATAGGAGCAGTATTATAGTAGTTATATTCTTTTACATAGGAGCAGAATTATATTGACGTGTTACCCTTGTAACAAGCAGTATTGTGACAAGTCTGTGTTCTCCTGAATGGATGAGCTGATCAGAGTGGAAGTTTCATCTCTGCACCCTTCTGAATCATGTCCATACATTTTGGTACAATAAAAATGCATTTAAGTTATTTTTCTTTTTACTTATTAAACCTTCATAGACTTTATGACAACTACTGTTTATAGTAAGTGGAGATCCCCCCTTACATTTAGAATAATAGGAACATAAAGTGTAATTCATGCTGGGGATTGTTAATCCATATCCTTTCTATACATGGAACAGTAATATTATACAAAGTATATTATATTATTCTTATTCTTATTATTCCTATTATTATTTTTGATATTATAGAGCAGACACACCCTTACAACTTATTCCTTATCCTTACTCGCCACCTAGTGTTCAAATGTGAGTAAGCAGCATTGCCAAATAAGAATGATTACAAGCGCCACTATATCAATAGAAGGTGAAGAGGGTTATTCACATATTGTAGAGGAAGGAAATGGAAGTATTGCTGCCATAAGTCACAACAAATAATAGTGACATGCCTAAATAATGGCAGTAATACAGTGCAATGCTTCATTTCAGCCACCACTTTTAAAGGGTCCATTTTCCACAATAAGGGTGGGTTTACACTATGGAATTCTCGCGGATAAACTCAGCAGGATTCCGTCGACTGTCCGCGCGCATGCACGCCTTTCCGCCGGCTCCATAGACACCATTCTATGGGCCGGCGTATTCCGTTATCCGCCGAAAGAACTGACATGTCACTTCTTTCTGCGGATAGCGGAATACGCCGGCCCATAGAATAGTATCTATGTAGCCCGCGGGCAGTCGATGGAATTCTGCTGAGTTTATCCGCGAGAATTCTGTAGTGTGAACCCACCCTAAAAACATCCAAATGTCATCCATATTTGGAAAAGAGCCATGGAAGGTAACATGTTGCCTGCGAACATCCAATCCAATATTGCATATAATAAACATATAATAACAGACCATATCATAACAGGTGCTAAAGCATCATCCGTTACGCACAGGGCAAGTTTTAGACTAGATGTGGCCCTGGGCAAAGTTAAAGGTGGGGCCCCAAATGCTGAAATATTTTAGCAACAATTTAAGGTCCCCATACATTTTACTCTTTTGTTGGTAGTACCTGTTGCTCCTGTTGGGTACGACCATCAGTGTAAGGTGTATGGGGCTCTCTGGACAGTCCTCTGACAGATGATATCAGTGGACATAGGGGGTCGAGCTTGATGGAAAATCAACGCCCAACCTCTCTGTTCTCAGAGAGATAAGCCGGCATCAGATCTGTATGGCTATGGCTTTCCCCTCTCATAGAGAACACAGGAACACTCAGATGTGCCAAATTTCTGTGTATGGGGAGGACGGGACCGGATGGGACAGATAATTGTCAGCTGAAGGATTGTTCAGCCAGCAGTTATTGGAAGCATACGGCCACTTTTAAGGCCGTATTACAAGGCCTGATATTCCGCAGAAGCGAGCGCCAATCTGGTAGAATGGAGCTCGCTTAGAGAGCCTACTACATGGCTCTTTTAGGATGCAGCAAAAGCTATGGAGGAGATTTATCAAACTGGTGTAAAGAAGAATTGGCTCAGTTGCCCCTAGCAACCAATCAGATTCCACCTACTTAGAATCTGAGTAATGAAAGGTGGAATCTGATTGGTTGCTAGGGGCAACTGAGCCAGTTTCATTTTACACCATGTTTGATAAATTTCCCCCTATGTGTATATATACAGTATATCATTAGTGATGTGTGTGCAATCCTTGCTGTATATAGTAAACAATAAAGATATATACTACCTGATCACGTTCCCCGGTGTCCTCAGGCCTTGTCTGTGATATATACTACCTGATCATGTTCCCCAGTGTTCTTAGGCCTTGTCTGTGATATATACTACCTGGTCATGTTCCCCAGTATCCTCAGGCTTTGTCTGTGATATATACTACCTGATCACGTTCCCCGGTGTCCTCAGGCCTTGTCTGTGATATATACTACCTGATCATGTTCCCCAGTATCTTCAGGCCTTGTCTGTGATATATACTACCTGATCATGTTCCCCAGTATCCTCAGAGCGATATCGTCCTGATTCGGACAATTTTCCCTCCATGTATTAGGGCCCTTAGTTCAGAAGGTTACATGCCAGGACTGCCGTTACATGCCAGGACTGCCGCTACATGCCAGGACCGCCGCTACATGCCAGGACTGCCGGTACATGTCAGGACTGCCGCTACATGTCGGGACCGCCGCTACATGCCAGGATTGCCACAACATGTCGGAACTGCCGCTACATGTCGGGACTGCTGCTACATGCCAGGACTGCCGCTACATGCCAGGCCTGCCGCTACATGTCGGGACTGCCGCTTCATGCCGGGACCGCCGCTACATGCCGGGACCACCGCTACATGCCAGGACCGCCGCTACATGTCGGGACTGCCCCTACATGCCAGGACTGTCGCTAGTGGTGTAAACACAAGAACTATTTATATGAATTGCTTTAAAAAAATAAAATAAAAAAATCACTATAATCAGGACCAAATATTACCTCCATACCGTTAAGAAAACACACTATATATAGGCCAATATTACCACCATAAAGTGACCGCCCCATAATGACTCTATATACACTATATACAGACCAATATTACCGCCATAGAGTGACCACCACATAATGACTCCATATACACTTTATACAGACCAATATTACCGCTATAGACTGACCACTGTATAATGAATGACTCTATATACACTGTATACAGACCAATATTATGTTGCTGTCACTCTATGGCTGTACTATTGGTCTGTATATAGTGTGTATATAGAGTCATTATGTGGCAGTCAATCTATGGCAGTAATGATATACGCTATACACTATACGCTATATATACGCTATATACAGACCAATATTACCGCCATAGACTGACCACCACATAATAACTCTATATACACACTATATACAGACCAATATTACTGCCATAGATTGACCACTGCATAATGACTCTATATACAGACCAATATTACTGCCATAGACTGACCCCTGTATAATGAATCTACTGTATATACACTGTATACAGACCAATATTATGTGGCGATCACTCTATGGCTGTACTATTGGTCTGTATATAGTGTGTATAGAGTCATTATGTGGTGGCCACTGCATGGCGGTAATATTGGTCTGTATATAGTGTCATTATGTGGTAGTCAATCTATGGCAGTAATGACTCTATATATATATGCTATATACAGACCAATATTAATGCCAAAGAGTGACCACTGCAAAATGACACTATATACAGACCAATATTACTGCCATAGACTGACCCCTGTATAATGACTCTATATATACACTGTATACAGACCAATATTATGTGGCGATCACTCTATGGCGGTAATATTGGTCTGTATATAGTGTATATAGAGTCATTATGTGGCGATCACTCTATGGCTGTACTATTGGTCTGTATATAGTGTGTATATAGAGTCATTATGTGGTTGTCACTGTATGGCGGTAATATTGGTCTGTATATAGTGTCATTATGTGGTAGTCAATCTATGGCAGTAATGACTCTATATATACGCTATATACAGACCAATATTAATGCCAAAGAATGACCACTGCATACTGACACTATATACAGACCAATATTACCGCCATAGAATGACCACCACCTAAGGACTGAATACCACCTTATTTTTTTCTCAATAAAATACACTGTATTACCTTAGTGATGTCATCATAAGCTATACATAGGAGCTGCAGCAATTACATAGGACTGATGAGGCCAGAGAACAGCTGCAGCTCCTATGTACAGTCTATTCACCTCAACACTTGGAGTCAGCAGTGCTGATATACACACACACCATTATATATATATATATATATATATATATATATATATATACTCTCACCGGCCACTTTATTAGGTACACCTGTCCAACTGCACGTTACCACTTAATTTCTAATCAGCCAATCACATGGCGGCAACTCAGTGCATTTAGGCATGTAGACATGGTCAAGACAATCTCCTGCAGTTCAAACCGAGCATTAGTATGGGGAAGAAAGGTGATGTGAGGCCTTTGAACGTGGCATGGCTGTTGGTGCCAGAAGGGCTGGTCTGAGTATTTCAGAAACTGCTGATCTACTGGGATTTTCACGCACAACCATCTCTAGGGTTTACAGAGAATGGTCCGAATTAGAAAAAACATTCATGCATTATACACTTACATTCATACACATTACACACTTCATGTACAGTATACTTACTCCATCTAGCATGCTGGGTGTAGTGGTGAATCCCCCTCATGTTCCTTGCAGCAGCAGCAGGCTGTCATCCTCACCCGGTAGCCCCTCAGTCACGTGTAATAAGAGGAGCTGGAGGGAGGGGGAGGGGGAGCAGACACCGAGCCCAGCGTCCTGCAGCCTCTGTGTGACCCCTGATAGCAGCAGCCAGGGATCACTCCCAGACGCTGCAGGACCCTGTCTGTGCTCTCCTCTCCTACTGTAACTGCGGTAGGGGGCCCCTGGGGGATGGGGGCCCTGGGCAATTGCCCTGCTTGCCCCCCCTAACGCCGTTCCTGGTTAAGGCCCTATTCCACCAACAGATCTGACGAGAGATTATCTGCCAAAGATTTGAAGCCAAACCCAGGAACAGACTATAAACAGAGAACAGGTCATAAAGGAAAGACTGGATTTCTCCTCTTTTCAAATCCACTCCTGGGTTTGGCTTCAAATCTTTGGCAGATAATCTGTCGTCAGATCTGTTGGTGGAATAGGGCCTTTACACAATTGATATCCGTAATAATATACAATTTGCTCATCTATCGTCTGCCTCCTCCCTGACCTTTTTTGCAGATTCCCAAATATGGAGACAATACAGATGCATTACAGATGACTTTTTGCAGAACGCAGACAAAAAATTGTAAAAAACGAACCCGGACAGAAAGAGCAAATCTGATCTGTTAAATGGAACCACAGGTCTTCTTCACACGACCATATTTTTAGGTGCGCATACTATACATTGATTCCTATGCAACCCTCCCCATGCATTCACATTTGCATCCGCAAAAAAAAGGACCTGCATTTAAACATTCCATATCTGCAGAACATAGAAGTCAATGGGTCTGTGAAGAATAAGGATGGCATACAGATTAGGCCAGATAAGTCTATGGGCAAATTCAGACGTCTAGTCCATGTGTTTGCTTGTAGCCTGACTCCACAGCAGGGACTATTTCGATTTTCAAAAGGCAGCCCTGGCAAAACAATGTTCCAGTTATGACCTGGGATGCCTCGCCCCCTGTGCCTTTCACTATAAGCACTCGTAACGAGCACTTATAGTTACATTGTAAACAGGGCCGTATTTACCACTAGACACCCATGGTCCGGTGCCTAGGGCAGCAGCTTTCAGGGGGGCAGCACCAAGGGAGGAAGAAAAAAAATATTTTTTTGTTTAGTTTTTTTACTCTCCCACCTCCCCTTCAGACTTGCCAGTAAATCTGGTGTATTTGTGTGTGGCGGAAACCACACTCCCATTTCATCCCCACGATTCATGTGCTGTTACCAGGATTGTTGACCATACACCTATTGGTTACCACATGAGTGTCTGGTAGCTGCTGCATGTGGTGAAGTACAGTAAATGTGTGAACGCAGCCTAAGACTGATCAGATATCAATGTGATGGGGAGTGAAGATGGGGCGTCTTCAGGTTTAGTGCCTAGGGCAGCAGCAGCTGTTAATACGGCCCTGATTGTAAACATAAGTGTATATGGCCTATAGCTGAATCCATATTTTCCAGGACTCCCCTGGAATCGAATGCCAAATGTTTAATTCCATGAATGTTGCCAAACCCGAACAGTGTGACAGATCCGCTCAACACTAGAGTCAGGAGGATGGCTGGGCCCGCTGACATCAGTGAGGTCAATTGACTTTTTACTCCTGTGTATGGGACCTTTATTTGTGATGTATTATTGTATTGTGTCCTTTTTTATGCACATTTCAACACTCAGCAGATTGTCTGTTCTGCTAAATCCCGCACTGTACTATTCGTGTAAATGGGGCCGCCTGCAGTTCTCTACAAAACCATGTGACTGAGAGTGCCCCTATGAGGGGAAAACTTAGAAGAGGACATGATGCATACAATGAGGACAGTATAGAGAAAATTTAGCAAAAACCAATCTAGAGACAAGCCACACACCCAAAAACCCACACCCACAACAGGCCGCACCCCTCATTGACAAAGCCAGTGTCCCTGGAAAAAACTTTCAAATATTGGCAACTATGCCAACCATGTATACAGCTAGTCAGGCTCTTCCCGGCAGCCATCTTTTATCTTTTTGTATTGCAGATGTTTTTGTGGTTTGCAAATACAATATGGCCTTGTGAAGCAGACCTTATAATAAGATTCTGTTTGTTGTCCATAGCAACCAATCTCGGCCTAGATTTCACTTCTTATGTTGCTCCGGTAAAATGAAAGCTGAGCTGTGATTGGTTGCTATGGGCAACAGAAAATCTTTCTATAAAACAGCCCGATGACTGATCGTCTGTTAATGAGGGTGACACAGGATGACGTATCATCACAGCGCACAAAAAGTGCTGTGTGGCTGTGTCAGTCAAGTAGCGTGAACATTTAAAGGGAAACTGTCACCACCCTTACTGTATATGTCCACAAGCTTGGATACTGCACGTGATATATACCTGCATAAAACCGGTCTGTGCCTTCTTTCTGCTCTAAAACGGCATCATTTTATTGGTGGACAGTGGCACCTAGGCGGAGCCTAGAAGATCCGGGAGATGGGGCCCAACTGCCATGAGGCCCCGCCTAGTTGACACTGTCCACCGATGAAATGAAGTGAGAGGCACTTCAAACTGTTTTGAAGCTCCGGCATCATGATCATAATGTAGGAGCTCCAAGTTCTGGCCCGCAGAATACTGTCCGTGCACGGACAGTATTTTGTGATCATATGAATGCCCCCTAAGAAGGAATTGTTGGAAACAAATGAAGTATGTAAGTGATCACAATATTAGAGTGATAAGGAGAAATTTATTGGGAAAACTACAATGAAAGGAGGCTCTAGGACCCTGTTGGGCACCTCTAGCCTGTATCATACCTGCCAATGTTTCACATCCATAGCCATACCACACCCCATGGCATACAATGCTGTTCACACACTCATAGGGTAGTGCCAAACGCTGCAGATCTTTTGCAGCAGAAGAATATAGCAAAAGCCAAAAGTGAATTTATACCATAGCGTCACACTGTTACTGACTAAAGCCAGTAAACAAAACAAAAATTACCAATAATACCAGAAACATATGTTATTACCACACTTTCACCCCATAGTGACTAATACCACCCCACTAAAAAATACACTATAAAAAGACCAGTATCCCACAGTACACTGACCTATATGGAGGTAGATACCAATGGTACACAGGCTCTGCTCTCTTTTCTTCTACATCTGGCCCGAGCATCATAAAGACATGTATTGCGCCACACTGTGACTGTACCCACTTTCTGTCCCCATGTAGCATTTAGGCCCAGTTTGAATCCTCAAACAGTACTCTATAGGCCTCCACTTTGCACTAACATAGAAGATCATTCTCCTCTGTCTGTGCCACCATATAGTATAGTAGTCAGGCCCCTCTGTGCCACCATATAGTAGTCAGGCCTTCTATGTGCCCCCATATAGTACTTATGCCCCTCCCATACCATAGTGAGGCTCCTCTGTGCCCCTAAATAGTAGTTACACCTGCCACCTATATACAGGAATATAACTACTATAATACTGCTCCTATATACAAGAATATAACTACTATAATACTGCTCCTATATACAAGAATATAACTACTATAATACTGCTCCTATATACAAGAATATAACTACTATAATACTGCCCCCCTATATACATGAATATAACTACTATAATACTGCTCGTATATACAAGAATATAACTACTATAATACTGCCCCTATATACAAGAATATAACTACTATAATCAGAACACGTAATAGTAAAAGAGGCGGTCACTCACCACGGATTAACCGATGCAGTCTTTAATCGTGATCACACTGTGAACATGAGCAGGGAAGGGGGAAGATGGAACAGCGGAAGGTAACAGACAAAGGTTTTCTCGCTTCAACAGTGCATCATCAGGTCAGGACTATAATACTGCTCCTATATTCAAGAATATAACTAATCTTCATGCAGGTAATGGCTTTATTCAAGGCAACATTAGGCAGATACATAAGGTGTGGTGCCCGGGGCTGTCTCCCCCTGCCCCTTTGTCCATCTGCCTGATGTTGCCTTGAATAAAGCCATTACCTGCATGAAGATTGGTGAGTGCCGCTGGAACAGTGGCGTAGCTACCTTGAAGGCAGGGAAGGCGACTGCTATGGGGCCCTTGTAACTGTAGCGCAGGGTGAGCGGGCTGCACATCAGAAGGAGAGGGACAGAGGAACAGGACCTGCCAGGTCCTGTACACACAGAAGGAGAGGGATGAAGGACCTTATCACATGACCCAAAGGTCCTCAATACCTCTATGTAAGGAAGGATCAGCCCAGACTACAGGAGGAGGAGGGGGAAGCCTGGGAGCTGTCAGTGCTTTGTATGTGTGTCAGTGTGTGAACATATGTATCTGTGTATATATGTATATGTCAGTGAGTGTATGTATGTATCTGTGGGTATATGTTAGTGTGTGTACATATGTATCTGTGTATATATGTATATGTCAGTGAGTGTATGTATCTGTGGGTATATGTATATGTCAGTGTGTGTACATATGTATCTGTATATATATGTATATGTCAGTGAGTGTATGTATGTTTGTATCTGTAGGTATATGTATATGTCAGTGTGTGTACATATGTATCTGTGTATATATGTCAGTGAGTTTATGTGCGATGCCCTGGCCCCTGGGGGCCACTTCCGCAGTGCTGGTGTTATGAGTGGGCAATGACCGGGGCAGCTGCAGGGGTTATACTTGTCACGGTATAGGCCTGAGGGCGGCACAGCTGTAGGGCCGGTCTGTGGAATCTGCGGTTGATGATGGGCGTGCGATTCTTCGCTGCACTTAGTCAGGGCACCAGTTAGTGGACACCAATGCCAGGGTTCAGTAACAGCGGTTTTATTATAGATGAGGTAACTAGTAGCAACAGTTCTGTCCGGATGCAACCGGGTATATAGCAGGCTTTGACCAATAAAGCAGGAGTGGTGCTGCATAGGCTGTGAGAATACGTGCCGGATGATGGGAGTAGGAGTATGAGAGAAATAGCGTTGCTGGGTGGATTAGCTTGAGAATAATACTTGCTGTGAATCCTTGTAGCGATGATGAGAGATAACGGAATGACACCCAGATGAGAGAGAAGACTCCGGACACTTGAGCAGGCAGATACAGCCGAAGACTTGAACACAGCAGAGCACTCGATCCACATTTCTAGTGGTGAAGTGGGAGCTGCAAAGAAGAAGTCCAACTCCTCTGAGGTAGGAGAGGGACGACACACACCTTTCTTGCTTGGAAGCAGGGGGAAGACTAACTTGTTAGGAGGAAGTGGGAGGTCACATGGTTGCTCCTGGCCAGAGCTAGTCGGCCATTGGAGGAACCATGGTTACAGGGCACTGGCACGGTCACGTGATCAACAGCCTTGCATACCACTGTACAATGTAATAATACACAGGAATACATGAGAATGCACATTACCAGAGAATACTAGGGGAAAACCAGCAGCAGTTGCAGTGCAAACACTTACCAGAACAGGCATTGACACAGCAATAGAAATGGCCATAATAGGAGTAGTAGTCTGCATGTTCTGGGACACTGCATATGTATCTGTGGGTATATGTCAGTGTGTGCATGTATCTGTGGCTATATATGTATATACTGTAGTGTCTGTAACACTGGTGTATATGTGCGTGTGTGTGTCAGCAGTGTCTAAAGTGATTGACAGGTTTGCTCCCAAAGAACCCACCACTAAAAGAAAATGCTGCAGATATCATTTCTGGTTCTTATTACACTTGGGGATGATTTCCCTGTATATGGTCTATTCATGATGTATATGTTATCACTAGTGTAATCACATGTCAGTGGTGTATTTGTATATATGTAAATAGTGCCTCTGTGTGTGTATATATGTGCGTCATTGTGTGTGTTTGAGAGTTGCCTATCTATGGGGGATGGGAACGTACAGGATTCAAGGGGCCCCGTACAGTTTTTTGCTATGGGGCCCCATGAATCCTAGCTACGCCCCTGCGCTGGAATCAATACTTCATACTTTCCTACTGGCTTGTGCTTTCTATAACTACTATAATACTGCCCACTTTACATAAATTGCATAATACTACTGCTCAATATAATACTACGTCCTCCTCACATTGAGTTGTTATTTTTTCTCAGGATTGTATATACTACACTGTATACTATATTGGGTTACACAGGTTCCCTCACACATACAGTGCCCGGGGCAGCAGACAGGTTGGCAGAGGTGGTGATGTACTTGTCACCTGGCACAGGAGGAGATGTCTGCTCTGTATAAATCTCTTATGGCCGCCGCTAGAAATTTCTCATGATTAAGTTGTTCTGTGCTCACATGCTGGCTTCTAACCACACACGCACAGTAACACTTCCCGTCTGATTTGGATCCTCAATGAGTTGTTTGCTATCATTGTGCAGATCATTCACCCTACACACCAATGAGCCAAAACATTAATACCACTGACAGGTAAAGGGAATAACAAGATGGCAGCAAGTGATCAGCTATCTAAAGGAATTCATAAGTCTCAGTATAAGGGGAATTTATCAGTATTTGCTCTTATTCTGTATATACAGTATATATATATATATATATATATATATATATATATATATATATATATACACTGCACAGTACCACTTCTCCTGTCCTGTATACTGGGTGTAATCCTCAGTATCTGCTCTTATTCTGTATATATATACACTGCACAGTACCACTTCTCCTGTCCTGTATACTGGGTGTAATCCTCAGTATCTGCTCTTATTCTGTATATATATATATACACTGCACAGTACCACTTCTCCTGTCCTGTATGCCTGATGTAACTTGACTTTAATGGCTCCCATTGCTAAACCTTATGTGTAAGCATGCCCTGACAGAGAGCCCAGAACCTTACATAGATGCATTTCGCCCAAAGACCTGAAAGGTGTCATTATCACAATTTACCAGCAGGGGGCAACATGTTACTATAATCTGTATTTGTATCCAGATCTCTGTTTATCTTACACAAAAGTAGGAAGAGGGAAACTACTGGATCTAATCTAATATTTCTATCTCCTATCCATCTATCTATCTCCTATCTATCTATCTATCTATCTATCTATCTATCTATCTATCTATCTATCTATCTATCTATCTCCTATCTATCTATCTATTTCCTATCTATCTATCTCCTATCTATCTATCTATCTCCTATCTATGTATCTATCTCCTATCTATCTATCTCCTATCTATCTATCTATCTATCTCCTATCTATCTATCTATCTATCTATCTATCTATCTATCTATCTATCTATCTATCTATCTCCTATCTATCTATCTATCTATCTCCTATCTATCTATCTATCTCCTATCTATCTCCTTTCTATCTATCTATCTCCTGTCTATCTATCTATCTATCTATCTATCTATCTATCTATCTATCTCCTATCTATCTATCTATCTATCTATCTATCTATCTCCTATCTATCTATCTATCTATCTATCTATCTATCTATCTATCTATCTCCTATCTATCTATCTATCTATCTATCTATCTATCTATCTCCTATCTATCTATCTATCTCCTATCTGTCTATCTCCTATCTATCTATCTATCTATCTATCTATCTATCTATCTATCTATCTATCTATCTCCTATCTATCTCCTATCTATCTATCTATCTATCTATCTATCTATCTATCTATCTATCTATCTATCTATCTACCTATCTCTTTTCTACCTATCCTTCTATCTATCGCTCTCCCTTCCTTTTCCCACCATCTATCACTTCTGGGATCACATTACATTTCTATACAATGTCTCCTCATTACTTATTTACTGTTTCGCTTTTCCTGTTAACCCTTCCCTTCCCGCCTCCCCCCTCCCTTCCCTCTGCTGTGTATGGGACAATGAGCTGGGAGCCTCGGCCGCACAAGGGGTTAACCCTCCCCGTCCTGCTTCCTATTCTTCAGCAGAATTTGAAATGCGGCCAATGAGCAGAGAGAGGCGGGCGGTGCGGTGAATGGTGGTATACTGGGGGTGAGGACCTGTGTCCCTGACTACCGCCTTCTGTCCTATTGAATAAAAGTGAAAAACCTTTGTATGAGATTTGCTGTTCCCTAAGAAACTGGAAGAAGCCCCTTACCCTTTAACTCTTTCCTCTGACTCATACCGGTATAGGGACTTGGAAGAAAATCCAGTTCTATAGGGTGTGATAACCTGAAATGCGTGGTGCCCCCGGTGACTACCTGCAGGAGTGGCACCATGCACTTACTAGTGTCATAGGGTCATATCATGGTCCCTATTGGTTGTGGTGGGCACAGTGTGGCTCCCCTCGCCCTTTAGGTTTCTATAATTTGGGACCGGTGAAATGAACGAGGCATTGACCCCTTTAAGGGAATCCTATTAATGTGTAGGATCCGTAGGGATTTTCTAGAATAATTGGGGACTTTCCCTAATCTCAGGTTGTAAGTGTCTCCAGATGGTGGGTTTGCCGCCCTGTTTTCTGTATTTTGGCAGCGTCGCGCCCGTCTCCTCCCTCCAGGCCGGGATGACGGTAATTATGTCTGTCTTGGAAATTAAATCTGCAATACTTCATTACTGCCGCCTTCCCCTAGTCGCTACATCTCATTGAAAACATGGAAACCCTCTAAGGGGGAGATTTATCAAACATGGTGTAAAGTGAAACTGGCCCAGTCGCCCCCGGCAACCAATCAGATTCCATGTTACATTCCTCACAGACTCTTTGGAAAATGAAAGGTGGAATCTGATTGGTTGCTAGGGGCAACTGAGCCAGTTTCACTTTACACCATGTTTGATAAATCTCCCCCACTATGTTTAAAGGATAGGCATCTCCCCCATCTTATACCCTCTTAGGTGCCAGGTACCAAAATATTTCTGCAAAAAATATCCACCATTAGAAGTGAGGACTGTTACCTGCTGCAGCTTTTCTGTGCACAATGGCGCCACTCCCAGCTACCTGCTGGATAGGGAACTACAACACAGGCCCATTTAAAGTAGAGGTCAGAGGTCAGACCCCCACAGATTACAATATTAAGGTATATCCTTGAAATATGGTGATATTTCCTTAAAGTGGTATTCCTAACTTACTCAGTTATCTCTTATGCAAAGGAGAGCTGGTCGGGGTCCGACCACTGGGTCCCTCACTGATAACTGAATGGAGCACATCATGCATTAGTGGACAGCACTCCAGGCATTCACTTTGGGGCATCCGGTACTTATCAGCAGCTGTATGTCCTGCAGGAAGTGGTGTATTCTTTCCAGTCTGGAGAGCAGGAGAGGTTTTCTATGGGGATTTACTACTGCTCTGGACAGTTCCTGACATGGACAGAGGTGGCAGCAGAGAGCAGAAAGAATTCACCACTTCCTGCAGGACATACAGCAGCTGATAAGTACTGGAAGACTGGAGACTTTTTAATAGAAGTAAATTACAAATCTCTGGCACTTTCTGACTCCGATTTGAAAGAATTTTTCCCCTTGCTGGAGTACCCCTTTAAAGAGCTCTTTCAGCTCACACAGTCATTACCTATGCATTGGATAAGCAATAACAAGCTGATTGGTGGGGGTCCGACCACTGATCTTAAAGGGGTACTCCAGTGAAAAACGTTTTCATTCGAATGAACTGGCTTCAGAAAATTATATAGAATTTGTAATTTGCTTCTATCTAAAATCCCCAGTCTTCCCATACTTAGCAGCTGCTGTATGTCCTGCAGGAAGTGTTGTATTCTCTCCAGTCTGACACAGTGCTCTCTGCTGCCCCCAGCTCTGTCCATGTCAGGAACTGTCCAGAACAGGAGAGGTTTTCTATGTGGATTTGCTGCTGCTCTGGACAGTTCCTGACATGGACAGAGGTGGCAGTATAGAGCACTGTGTCAGATTGGCAAAAATACACCACTTCATGCAGGACATACAGCAGCTGATAAGTATGGGAAGACTTAAGATTTTTAAATAGAAGTAAATTACAAATCTACATAACTTTTTGTAACCAATCTATTTAAAAAAAAATGATTTTCACTGGATAACCACCTTAAGAACAGAGGAAACCTGACCCCTTGAAGATACCTCTATAGGTGCTGGCTACAGATAGGTGTCTGCTACAGGTTCGCATATGTGACAGTACCCCAATAAGTGCCGAAGAAGATGAATGATAAATGCCAGCTATAGATGCTCCTCTACTTACCCAACTAAAATACCCCCATAGGATGCAGCCATGTATAATTCCATAGGTGTCTGCTATAGAGTCTGTCTATTTCTGACATATTGCCTCTATTAGGAAGTGGCAACAAGGAGGACCCCAGGGTGTGACAGACCAGGCGGGTTCTGCAAACAGGAAGGACAGCAAGAAGAGTCTCTATACTGGGTCAGAAAGTCACCCAGCTTGATATCCGCTGCATTTATTAAGGTTCAGCGGCAGCTGAGGTGTTTGATGAGGTTCTGCAGCAGCTGAGGTGTCTGATCAGGTTCTGCAGCAGCTGAGGTGTAGTATGAGGTTCTGCAGCAGCTGAGGTGTATGATGAGGTTCTGCAGCAGCTGAGGTGTCTGATCAGGTTCTGCAGCAGCTGAGGTGTAGTATGAGGTTCTGCAGCAGCTGAGGTGTAGTATGAGGTTCTGCAGTAGCTGAGGTGTATGATGAGGTTCTGCAGCAGCTGAGGTGTAGTATTAGGTTCTGCAACAGTTGAGGTGTCTGATGAGGTTCTGCAGCGGCTGAGGTGTGTAATGAGGTTCTGCAGCAGCTGAGGTGTCTGATGTGGTTCTGCAGCAGCTGAGGTGTCTGATGAGGTTCTGCAGCAGCTGAGGTGTAGTATGAGGTTCTGCAGCAGCTGAGGTGTAGTATGAGGTTCTGCAGCAGCTGAGGTGTGTGATGAGGTTCTGCAGCAGCTGAGGTGTGTGATGAGATTCTGCAGCAGCTGAGGTGTATAATGAGGTTCTGCAGCAGCTGAGGTGTCTGATCAGGTTCTACAGTAGCTGAGGTGTAGTATGAGGTTCTGCAGCAGCTGAGGTGTAGTATGAGGTTCTGCAGCAGCTGAGGTGTATGATGAGGTTCTGCAGCAGCTGAGGTGTATGATGAGGTTCTGCAGCAGCTGAGGTGTCTGATGAGGTTCTGCAGCAGCTGAGATATATGATCAGGTTCTGCAGCAGCTGAGGTGTATTATGAGGTTCTGCAGTAGCTGAGGTGTATGATGAGGTTCTGCAGCAGCTGAGGTGTAGTATTAGGTTCTGCAACAGTTGAGGTGTCTGATGAGGTTCTGCAGCGGCTGAGGTGTGTAATAAGGTTCTGCAGCAGCTGAGGTGTCTGATGAGGTTCTGCAGCAGCTGAGGTGTCTGATGAGGTTCTGCAGCAGCTGAGGTGTAGTATGAGGTTCTGCATTAGCTGAGGGGTATGATTATGTTCTGCAGCAGCTGAGGTGTAGTATGAGGTTCTGCAGCAGTTGAGGTGTCTGATGAGGTTCTGCAGCAGCTGAGGTGTATTATGAGGTTCTGCAGCAGCTGAGGTGTATTATGAGGTTCTGCAGTAGCTGAGGGGTATGATTATGTTCTGCAGCAGCTGAGGTGTATTATGAGGGTCTGCAGCAGCTGAAGTGTATTATGAGGTTCTGCAGCAGCTCAGGTGTGTAATGATGTTCTGCAGCGGCTTAGGTGTGTAATGAGGTTCTGCAGCAGCTGAGGTGTATTGAGGATCTGCAGCAGCTGAGGTGTATTATGAGGTTCTGCAGCAACTGAGGTGTATGATGATGTTCTGCAGCAGCTGAGGTGTATGATGATGTTCTGCAGCAGCTGAGGTGTACAATGATGTTCTGGAGCAGCTGAGTTGTAGTATGATGTTCTGCAGCAGCTGAGATGTATACTGTCATGTCCCATTTAGACTTGCCATTCAGGATTCCAGGAAAGCTGGGTGAAATGCACAGTAGTCTGCCGGCAGTTTATTGCGTCTTTTACAGTCAGTGATGAGATTACATTGGGCAGTTTATTAGCGGTCATCTAGTCAGCAGTCACTCACCTGCCCGTCTGTGTCATCCCGGAGGATAATGAAATGCGTTGACTGTAACTCCGCCCCTTACTGTGCAGCTCCTGGCAGCCCGGCGCTAGAGGTGACAGCCACACAGCTGCTTCTACGGGCATGCTGCCACCTTATAAAGATGTCCTACTTGGAGACCAGAGACTAGAAGGGACCAACTCCAAGGTGACAGATGTTCCCGAATGGAAGCCGACCAGCGCGTTTCACATCACCGAAACATACAGAGAGAAGAGACCCTGGTATAACATGGTGGCAGGGATTTATGTCTTTAGTCGTGGCCACAGAGTCAGCCATATTGAATGAGATGGTCACATAACAGTCCCCCCTAGTAAAAATTAAAGGGGTACTCCAGCAAAAAAAAAATTCTTTAAAATCAACTGGTTTCGAAAAGCTATAAAGATTTGTAAATTACTTCTATTACTTTGTAAATTACTTCTATTACTGGAAAATTGTCTTCCAGTACTTATCAGCTGCTGTATGTCCCGCAGGAAGTGGTGTATTCTTTCCAGTCTGACACAGTGCTCTCTGCTGCCACCTCTGTCCGTGTCAGGAACTGTCCAGAGCAGCAGCAAATCCCCATAGAAAACCTCTCCTGCTCTGGACAGTTCCTGACATGGACAGAGGTGGCAGCAGAGAGCACTGTGTCAGACTGGAGAGAATACACTACTTCCTGCAGGACATACAGCAGCTGATAAGTACTGGAAGAATGGAGATTTTTAAATAGAAGTAAATTACAAATCCCTATAACTTTCTGAAACCAATTGATTTAAAAGGGGGGGGGGGGATTTGCCGGAGTACCCCTTTAAATTGTTTTCTCTAATGGCTTCAGGACATGGCTGGACCTGTGTTATTGGAGGGATGCAGGGAAGACACACACTTGTGTCCCCCCTGCATTGCTCTATATAGAAATCAGTGATCTAATGGCTGTATACAGCATTCTACACCTCCCAGCTGTCAGGATAAGTACAACCCTCATCATGTTCTGCTGGGAGTTGTAGTTGCCAGTGAATAGATGTGACTCAGGGATTGGATATTTACTGCACTGGTGATGTTATGGGGAAACGCTCTTAAAGGGAGGGATAATTGTTGGTGTGTGTTATATAGGCCGCCCTCAGGTACGGCACCCACGGCTTGCTTCCATCTCCTGGGACACACCTATGTTGTACGCCGGCCAGATGACTCCAGGCCATACACATCATCAGGAGTCCAGCTCCGTCTTCTCATTGGTGTAAGTGATACCTCCCCTGTAACTTATTCAGATAAGGAGGAGAATCTTGGCTGCTTGGGATCCATGTCGTGTGTTAGCTGTGCGATTGTGTACACAGGACAGCTGCGGAATCATGCTTATATATACACTCTCTTGTACTGTTATTATAAACCACTATGATTGCTGAGGACATCACATGGCGCATTACAGCTGCTGCAAAACTACCAAACAGCTATGATAGGTGTTGTAGTTTTGCAACAGCTACAGAGGCTCCGGTTGGGGAATATTGCCATAATAGTGGAGTAACGCAGGGGAGCCAGGTGGTGTAAGCCAGGCCAGATGGGATGTTCCGCTAAGGCATTTGTCATGGTGGTGGGAGTGGTGTATGCCCACCCCTGGATGTACTGACACACAATGGTTTAGTAGGTTGGGTGTAGTGCAGGTGTTCCTGCAGAGTCCAGCAGATAAACTTAAAGGGGTAGTTGAACAGAAAAAAAATTCTTTCAAATTAACTGGTACCAGTAAGGGCTAGACATCTATTAAAAAAAGTAAGTCTTCCAGTATATATCAGCTGCTGTATGTCCTGCAGGAAGTGGTATTCTTTCCAGTCTGGAAAGCAGGAGAGGTTTTCTATGAGGATTTGCTGCTGCTCTGGACAGTTCCTGACATGGACAGAGGTGGCAGCAGAGAGCACTGTGTAAGACTGGAAAGAATACACCACTTCCTGCGGGACATACAGCAGTTGATAAGTACTGAACAACTTAAGAATTTTAAATGGTAGTAAATTACAAATCTGTGGCACTTTCTGGCACCAGTTGATTTGAAAGAAACATTTTTTTTTGTGAACTACCCTTTAACCAGGAAACTGTTTCCTAAATCTTTAGAGGCAGTAATACAGTCACAGCTTCTCTCTGGTGGTTAGAAACAGTCTCTGAATACATGGATAAACTGTCTTGAAGTTGTAGCTAGCAGTGGTGATAGTGGACTGCCAGTAGGATGAAGAGATAGCTGTGGGGGCTTTAGAGAAACGGTACCTACGTCAATGGGTATGTTTCTTCTGCCTATTGCTGTTGGTGGGCATGGAGTGACATGCGATCAGGGACGTAGGCAGAACTAGCCGTTACAAAGACCCCTGAATAGCAGTGGACAATCGCTCTTGGACACTGCATTAGTTTCAGTCATCTCCCCCATAACAGGGATAAGCAGTAACCCCCTTAAAGTTTCACCATTCCCCCCCCCTTCATAACTGACCTGATGATTAATAAGATAGACAGAATTGATACCCTATAACAATGCCATGATAATACAATCAAGTGCCTCCATACCACTATCAATGTTGTCATAACAGCTCTACATCTAACTTCTTCAAAGCCTGACAGAGTATCCCTATAATAGTATTACTAGAGTGTCCCAATAACAGTGTCAGCCACAGTACCCCATAACATTATCAGCCACAATGCAACACAAAACAACAGCCACAGGATCCGATGACAGTACTGTATTAGCCACAGTGCATGATCTAACAATGACTACCCATATCACAGGTTGCCATGATCAACCTGAGTGCCCCACAGCAGATCCACACCCAGCACCCTCATAAGCATGCACCAGATCCCCTATAATAGTTCAACAAGAGTGGTCTCATTACAATGTCTGCCATGGTGCCATCGTGCCTCGGTGCCCCATAGTAGTATCAGCCACTGTACTCCTTTAACAGAGCCGGCCTCAGTGCCCCTTAACAGTATCAGCCACTGTACTCCTATAACAGAGCCAGCCTCAGTGCCCCATAATAGTATCAGCCACTGTACTCCTATAACAGAGCCAGCCTCAGTGCCCCATAATAGTATCAGCCACTGTACTCCTATAACAGAGCCGGCCTCAGTGCCCCTTAACAGTATCAGCCACTGTACTCCTATAACAGAGCCAGCCTCAGTGCCCCATAATAGTATCAGCCACTGTACTCCTATAACAGAGCCAGCCTCAGTGCCCCATAATAGTATCAGCCACGGTACTCCTATAACAGAGCCGGCCTCAGTGCCCCTTAACAGTATAAGCCACAGAACACCATAACTATATCAGCCACTGTAACAAAACCAGCCTCGGTGCCCCATAGTAGCCATATCAAAACCCCCATATCAGTGTCAGCCACAGTACCATGATACACAGTGAACCTGGTTGTACCTATATTAGCCACTGTGGCCCCATAACAATATAGCTGTTCCCCTTAAAAGTATGAGTACCTTAAACAATGACGGTCCAGTATCATCCCCAGTGCCCTCATAACATATTTGCTATAACAGTTCCATACCTAACTCCCCCATAGCTGAGCCATGCACATTTTTTTTATTATAGTTCAGTCACAGTGACCCCACAACAATGATAGCCACCGCTGTACCATAACAGCTCCAACACTAGCTCCTCCATGGATGCAGAGTATCCCTGTGGTGTCCCACCACGGGTGTTACTAGCTTATACACTCCCCCCCCCCCCCCCCCCCCCATAAAAGCCTGTACTCTAAGTCAAAGTGGTAATGAAGTCGTACCTAAGTTTTGCCACTAGGTGTCGCTAGTATGTACAGTATGTACTCAAGTGTTGCACAGCTGTATTGCTCAAGGGGTTATTGTTCTTTGTGATTTGGATTTGTGCACCAATGAGAGCTCTTTTTTCTTCTCCACCTATCTCTGTTATCTTTCTTCTTTTGCACTCTCTTCTCACTCGCTCACAGCAAGTATTACATACCCTGTAGGAAGTTGTCACATGGGGGGAGAAAGTGTAGACACACTTAGTCAGTCTTAGTCTGGTTCCTGTACAGAGAGGACACAAGCCAGGACAGTCCCTACAGCAGTCAAGTTGGGCCCTGGCTTATGCCAGGTCCCCTGAGAGAGGACGAGTCCAGTGTAGTCTGAAGTGAGGTAGTCGACAGACACACATGGGAAGAACAGACACATGTTTCTTGAAAGCAGCACTTCTACACAATATGCAGTGCTAAACGCTCACAGAGAGGACAAAGCCATAGATCATCGCAGCCCACGGAGGTGAACAAGTCTAAAGGTGCAGGACGGTATCCTGGAGCAAGAGGAACTGATCCGGATAGAGCAAAGTTGCTAGAAGCCTACGTACTCTATCTCGTAGCACGGGTGTAACCAGAAAATTCTGACCCGTCTGCTCAATCCAGGTAACAAGGTCTGGGGCTTGTGTCGCCCTAGGAGGACAGGTCACCCGACACTGTAGGGCAATAGGTGGTGCAAAGACAAAGGTCAAAACACGGGCACAAGTATTCTCTTTATTCTCAAGTATTCTACTTCTCCTATCTCTAAAATTTCCAGCAGAGCAAGTTACTACTTGGGTTGGGACTCTCATGACATCCTTCTCTCCACTTCTCTGAACTTACTCTATGCAACCAAGCCAGCACGGCTATACTGAGCACTAGCCTTGTCAGTCAAGTCCAAAGTATATTATCAAGTCACAAGTCTACTATCTACTATTGTATTGAGCATTCCTGAAGTAAGGAAGATTTTATTTATGGTAACAGGACAGTGATTATCACTCTAACACCGATACAGTAATTTCACCTTCCTTGAGTCACCTGCCCTTTTTGTGGGTGGCGGTACCAATAGTCCAGGTGGGCCACAACTCCACTCTGGACCACCGTGATAAGCGCCAAAGGGACCCTCTCACAGCCCGGCAGGTCACCGACCACTCACCGACCACAGGGGAAAGGGTATAGGTAGCCATTTTAAACTAAAAACAGGTGTGCCCCCACAGTGATAGTGCCACATGACTCTATAACAATATAAGTGTCCCATAGCAGTGCCAGCTAACAGTTCCCCCATAACAATAAAGGCAAGTAACGCTCCGTAAGTATCACCCTGTATCATATATATATATATATATATATATATATATATATATATATACACAGTGGTGCCTTGGATTACGAGCATTATTCGTTCTGGGGCCGTGCTTGTAATCCAAATCCACTCTTAAACCAAAGCAAATTTTCCCATAAGAAATCACTGATATGCAGACAATTGGTTCCACACCCCAAAAATAATGATTTTTTTTATTCTGAATAACATGTAGAACTGATGAAACAAACAATGAGAAACAGCTGGATTTGTGATATTATAAGTTACTGTACAGTATAGCAGCATGTGGAGTATAATGTATAGTAACTGTATAACCCTGATAACACAGCAGCAGTTCATAGATACAGGATGGAGCAGCAGATCCCCATAATGCAGTAGTGTAGTACAACAGGCTAGAATAGAGGAGCAGGGCTGCTGTTAGAGGTCTGTGTGGACAGCATGACGGGTTCAGCATAGACCAATCAGGAAGTTAGAATCACAGAGCTGTGCAGGAGGACAGTGACAGAAACTTTTCTATACAGCAGTGTGAATGGCTGAGTGTAAGTGCAAGCACATTATAGCAGCAGTGTGTATTGCTGACTGTGAGTGTAGGCACATTATAGCCGTGTATATAGCTGACTGTGAGTGTAGGCACATTATAGCAGTGTGTATAGCTGACTGTGAGTGCAGGCACATTATAGCAGTGTGTATAGCTGACTGTGAGTGCAGGCACAATATAGCAAGAATGGAGAGGATGGGAAACACAAGGGCTGACTGAGACTGCAAGGAGCATGAAGTAGGAAGGAAGTAGATCTGTCATGATTTCGAAGGTGAAGGAGACTTCCTGGGTCAGAGAATAGTACTGTAGACCATGCCCCTCCCCCACTCCCCCTCCCACCCAGTACAGGGAGCTCTTAAACCAAAGCAATGCTCTTAAACCAAGTTACAATTTTGAAAAACTGTGAGCTCTTCTTGCGAAACACTCTTAAACCAAGTTACTCTTAAACCAAGGTACCACTGTATATTCCTCCACAATATGTTGATGAAAACGTTAGATTTTTCTGGTTTGTCCTCAGGATGGCCCGCCTGTAACCGATGAAAGGAATAATCCCCTTCCCCCATGTAGTCTCCACATTCATGTGGATAATTATTACATGTCTCTTTCTCCTTCAGGTTAATCCTTAATATACGACAGGAACGACTCTCTGGGAAATGTGCAATTTCCATGTAATCTGGTAATCAGAGCCGTAATTCCCGCTCACATGCGCAGAAGGTAATTAGCAATCAGTCTCTTCCTGTCTCAGTAATCCGCAGTCTTTCACGTCCGATAGCTGACAAAGTCACCTGCACTCTCATGCCCGCTCCCAGGTTTTGGACTTTCTACAAATGTATCCCCTTCTTTGTTTTCTGGCTTGGCAGCCACAGACTGGACTTTGTATGCAACTCTTACTGTTCATCCTGAGCTTCCTGGTTCATAAATAAAATGCCAGAACTACAGTAAATACTGACACATTAGGAGTCGAAGCCTTTAAACCCTCAGTGATATGTATTAGTTGAACACATGGTTTAACAGGTCTAATTCTAGATTTTCTTACGTTATCTGAAGTTTTGTTTCTTAAAAGGAAAAATAGAGTTGAAAATGCAATCCAGTTTGTGAGCACCATGTTATAGAGCAGGAGGAGCTGAGCAGATGGATATATAGTTTTATGGTAAAATATTCAGTAATTCTAGTAAATTGTTCATTTAAATCTCTGGCTTTAGGAGTCAAGTGGGTGGTTCTAAACAGTGATTGGTGCAGGGAAGGCTGTCAGTCACTGAGTAGTCCCACCCACTAGGCTCCTAGACCCAAAGTTAGCAGAGATTTAAATTAATAAATCATAAGTTCTACAGAATATTTTCCCACAAATATGTATATCGATCTGTTCAGCTCCTCCTGCTCTATGACATGGTGCTCGTAGATTGGACTACATCTTAAACATCATGGGTTCCCTTTAAAGGAACCTCTAAGAGGTCATATAGACTTCAGCCACATGTTGAGTTTAGCTATGCACTGCAGCTGTTCCCATCTTCCCTATCTGTTCATATTGAGCTTTCTGGTTTATGACTTTAATGGTAGGACTACAGTAAAGACTGACAGTTAAAGCAGCCATACACACTCGATAGCTGGAAGCCCTGACTAGAATCTAGAGACTCTTCCAGTCATGGAAAAGGGTATCTCACAAAACAGGTGTGTATGGGTATCTGGAGCTTGTACTCCAGAGCTTGTTGGCTCCCAGCTTGTATAAGAGTCTTTACCCAGAATTAGAGCTGCAATTCTTAACTGTAGGGTGCAGGTTTGAGGGTGTAGGGCTTGGTAGCCACATGTTCCTATGCCTCTCAGGAAGTCCATGGGGATCCTAGGGTAATGCTGTAATGCTGTGGGGCCTTGTGCAGCTTCTTCCCAAGGGCTAGCCTTTCCTTCCTCTGATCAGTCTCTTTATTTCTCTGCTCTAGGAAGTGACACGGTGGCAATGAGAACCAGGGCTATGTTCTCAACAGGAACTGGTCTTGCTTCATGCAAAGGGAAGATCCATCCACCACTGACCACAAGGGAAAGGAAGATTAATCCACCACTGATCACCAGGAAAAAGGGAACAACAATCCACTATTGACCACCAGGGAAAGGAGGATTAGTCTACCACTTACCACCAAGGAACAGAAGATCAATCCACCACTGACCACCAAGGAACAGAAGATCAATCCACCACTGATCACCAGGGAAAGGAGGATTAGTCCACCACTGACCACCAAGGACCAGAAGATCAATCCACCACTGACCACCAAGGAACAGAAGATCAATCCACCACTGATCACCAGGGAAAGGAGGATTAGTCCACCACTGACCACCAAGGACCAGAAGATCAATCCACCACTGACCACCAAGGAACAGAAGATCAATCCACCACTGATCACCAGGGAAAGGAGGATTAGTCCACCACTGACCACCAAGGAACAGAAGATCAATTCACCACTGACCACCAAGGAACAGAAGATCAATCCACCACTGATCACCAGGGAAAGGAGGATTAGTCCACCACTGACCAACAAGGAACAGGAGATCAATCCACCACTGACCACCAAGGAACAGAAGATGAATCCACCACTGACCATCAAGGAACAGAAGATGAATCCACCACTGACACACCAAGGAACAGAAGATCAATCCACCACTGACCACCAAGGAACAGAAGATCAATCCACCACTGACACACCAAGGAACAGAAGATCAATCCACCACTGACCACCAAGGAACAGAAGACTGACCACCACTGACCACCAAGGAACAGAAGACTGACCACCACTGACCACCAAGGAACAGAAGATCAATCCACCACTGACCACCAAGGAACAGAAGACTGACCACCACTGACCACCAAGGAACAGAAGATAAATCCACCACTGACCACCAAGGAACAGAAGATCAATCCACCACTGACCACCAAGGAACAGAAGATCAATCCACCACTGACCACCAAGGAACAGAAGATCAATCCACCGCTGACCACCAAGGAACAGACAATCAATCCACCACTGACCACCAAGGAACAGAAGACTGACCAACACTGACGACCAAGGAACAGACGATCAATCCACCACTGACCACCAAGGAACAGAAGACTGACCACCAGGGAAAGAAAGATCAATTCACAACTGACCACCAGGCAAAGAAAGATCAAGCCACCTCTGATCACCAAGGAAAGGAGGATCAATCCACAACTGACCATCAAAGAAAGAAAGTTCAATCCAAAACCGACCACCAGAGAAAGAAAAATTAATCTATCTATCTCCAAACACCAGGGAAAGGAAGATTAATTCTCCACTGACCATCAGGGAAAGGAAAATCTACCCACCACTGGCCACCAGAAAAAAAAGGTTAAATCCACCAGTAACCATCAGGGAAATGAAGGTTTAATCCACCACTAGCCATCAGGAAAAGAAAGATCAATCCACCACTGATCACCAGGGAAAGTGACTCTGTACCCACAATCTAACCACCCCCCCCCACCCCCCCACCCAAACCACCTGTACCGTCAGATGTTGCTTTTAATCCAAGATCTGTCCTCTAGCCCGTTCGGCAGGTGTTGCAGTTATTGTCCTAAAAAAAAACCTTTAAACTTTCAGCCCTGTGCCCAACGGCCGTGGCCTAGAGTATTTGTGCCCTAACTTTGCACCACCCCTCCGTCCCTCCTCCCCACCTTCTTCATCATTAGGAATGCCCCTAGAACATTTTCTCCATGCTGAACATTGCACAGGTGCCTTAATGATCCAGCCCGTGTTCAGTATTCACACAGCTGATGAATAGGAGGCAATCTGCCTGGAGCATTCCTAATGGTGAAGAGGGCGGGGAGGAGGGACAGAGAGGCATCGCAGGCCTAGGGCACAAACACTCTATACCATGCACGTTTGACACGGGGCTGCAAGTTTAAAAGTTGTTTTTTAGGACAATAACTGCATCACCTGCCGAACGGACCCCAGGACAGATCTTGGATTAAAAGCAGCTATCCGAAGGTACAAGCGGTTTGGGGAGGGTTAGATTGTGGGTACAGAGTCGCTTTAATTCACCACTGACCACCAGACAAAGGAGATCTCAATCCACCACCGCCTACCAGGGAAATTAAGCTAAATCCACCGAACCTGTAGGACAAATCATTGGACTAGACAGGAGTTTCTGTTTATTCGCACACTCACACATTGCAGTTCTTGTTATGCTCAGATTACTGTCATCTTCTTCTCAGCTGTGCAGCAATAACTTAGCATAAATCCCTTTAATTGACCTGCCTGCTCTCAGCTTGTCCCATCTCTCCTATACTAACACATAAGCAAAAATAATAAGAGGCAAAGGCAATGGTGGCCCGGGGGGCTGTGACCTGCCGAGCAGGGGACACTGATATTGGAGAGCTGGCTGCAGCTAGCATGGCTGGGATTCTTGCATATTTCAGAGGAAGGCAGGGCAGGGCAGGGCGCAGAGGAGTAACCTGTCAGATCCCATGCACAGCTCCCTGGGTGTTACCTTACCTGCTCTAAGGCCTGCAAAACCTGCGCTCATTAACCCTTTCCCTGCACTGCTTATCACACAATAGGTTCAGATACTCTGTATCACATCCTAATGGATTACATACACTGGCCTAGCAAACATTCAGTCACAGAATCATCAGGCTTAGATACATGAGCTCTAGGGACCCTATCTTACATGAAAGGCTTAGACACATCAGTTTAGTAAACTGTATTACATGTGACAGGCTGGTATATAGCTATACACGTAGATAGATGTAGGCTTAGATACACCAGCTCATCAAATAGTATTTTATATGACAGGCTTAGATACATCAGACAGTATTTTATATGATAGGCTTCGATACACCAGCTCATCAGATAGTATTATAAATGACTGGCTTAGATACACCAGCTCATCAGATAGTATTATAAATGACTGGCTTAGATACACCAGCTCATCAGATAATATTATATATGACTGGCTTAGATACACCAGCTCATCAGATAATATTATATATGACAGGCTTAGATACACCAGCTCATCAGATAATATTATATATGACAGGCTTAGATACATCAGCTCATCAGACAGTATTATATATGACAGGCTTAGATACACCAGCTCATCAGATAGTATTATATATGATAGGCTTAGATACACCAGCTCATCAGATAGTATTATATATGATAGGCTTAGATACACCAGCTCATCAGACAGTATTATATATGATAGGCTTAGATACACCAGCTCATCAGATAGTATTATATATGATAGGCTTAGATACACCAGCTTATCAGACAGTATTATATATGACAGGCTTAGATACATCAGCTCATCAGACAGTATTATATATGATAGGCTTAGATACACCAGCTCATCAGATAGTATTATATATGATAGGCTTAGATACACCAGCTTATCAGACAGTATTATATATAAAAGGCTTAGATAGACCAGCTTCTCAGACAGTGTTATATATGGCAGGCTTAGATACATCAGACAGTATTATATATGATAGGCTTAGATACATCAGAAAGTATTTTATATGACAAGCTTAGATACATCAGCTCATCAGACAGTATTATATATGACAGGCTTAGATACACCAGCTCGTCAGACGGTATATATGATAGGCTTAGATACACCAGCTCATTAGACAGTATTACTTATGATAGGCTTAGATACATCAGACAGTATTTCATGTGACAAGCTTAGATACATCAGCTCATCAGACAGTATTATATATGATAGGCTTAGATACATCAGCTCAGTATTATATATGATAGGCTTAGATACATCAGCTCATCAGACAGTATTATATATGACAAGCTTAGATACATCAGCTCATCAGACAGTATTACTTATGATAGGCTTAGATACATTAGACAGTATTTTATATGACAGGCTTAGATACACCAGCTCATCAGACAGTATTATATATGATAGGCTTAGATCCATCAGCTCATCAGACAGTATTATATATGATAGGCTTAGATACACCAGCTCATCAGACAGTATTATATATGATAGGCTTAGATACATTAGACAGTATTTTATATGACAGGCTTAGATACACCAGCTCATCAGACAGTATTATATATGATAGGCTTAGATCCATCAGCTCATCAGACAGTATTATATATGATAGGCTTAGATACACCAGCTCATCAGACAGTATTATATATGATAGGCTTAGATACATTAGACAGTATTTTATATGACAGGCTTAGATACACCAGACAGTATTTTATATGACAAGCTTAGATCCATCAACTCATCAAACAGTATTATATATGATAGGTTTAGATACAGCAGCTCATCAGACAGTATTATATATGATAGGCTTAGATACATCAGCTCATTAGACAGTATTTTATATGACAGGCTTAGATACATCAACTCATCAGACAGTATTATATATGATAGGCTTAGATACACCAGACAGTATTTTATATGACAAGCTTAGATACACCAGCTCATCAGACAGTATTATATATGATAGGCTTAGATACATCAGCTCATCAGACAGTATTACTTATGATAGGCTTAGATACATCAGACAGTATTTTATATGACAAGCTTAGATACATCAGCTCATCAGACAGTATTATATATGATAGGCTTAGATACATCAGCTCATCAGACAGTATTATATATGATAGGCTTAGATACACCAGCTCATCAGACAGTATTATATATGATAGGCTTAGATACACCAGCTCATCAGACAGTATTATATATGATAGGCTTAGATACATCAGCTCATCAGACAGTATTATATATGATAGGCTTAGATACACCAGCTCATCAGACAGTATTATATATGATAGGCTTAGATACATCAGCTCATTAGACAGTATTTTATATGACAGGCTTAGATACATCAGATCATCAGACAGTATTATATATGATAGGCTTAGATACATCAGCTCATTAGACAGTATTTTATATGACAGGCTTAGATACATCAGCTCATCAGACAGTATTATATATGATAGGCTTAGATACATCAGGCAGTATTACACAAGGTTATAAAGAAGTGCCCGGGCACTGATCCCCCGCTGCCCTGGCATTAGGTATGATGAGTAGCTGCAGCTTGGCGGTAATATATTCAGTGTTTGTTATCATCAGCCGCCCGCCTGTCAGTGATCCTGCTGAGCAGCAACAAATGTGATCGCCATCATTGTACAGGGCGCTGGAATGTGAATCTACAAGCAGACAGATGATGGCAACATGAAGCATGGTGATATCCTGCAGACCGGGCCTTGTACAGAGACCCTCCTAGGAACCCCCACCGCAATGAGCCCCCCCTTATAATGCTTCATTTATAGTACTGGTCCCCTAATATAGGAAAATTGTTCCTTATTGGTTCCACCACCACATCCTCTAGTTATACCCTGGTGGGAGCAGAAGGTATTACACCCACATGATAGGGGCCCATATTGCTTTGAATGGCCTCCCTCCTGTATGGGCCATCAGATTGCCGCAGACAATGAGGATATCATGGCTGAAGATATTACATTAGTGAGACCCACAAATTTATTGTAATACAGCAGAAAAATCAAGACCATGATGCTTTGCAGCAAAGCTCCTTATTCAAATTACTCTTGGCCTGGGAGGGGCTTGGACAGCTCCACCCCTAAGGGGCAACAACTCTGTAATTCCATCATAGCAGGCTATTGTCTTCTGCTATTTCAGAATTTATTATACGTTCCTGGGAAAGCTGGGTGACAAATGCTATAGCTGCCATTATGGATTCTGCGGGTTTCCTACCCATTGCTCCTAAGCATTTTATTGAGATAAGACTATGCAGGATCCTGAGAAAGCTGGGTGACAACCACAATAGTTTTCAGATTTGACAGGTTTCCTAAGCAGTAGCTTAGTTATATTGTACTTTAGAAGAAGGGAAGAGCCAGTGAGTCATATCCGTGCAGGATCCTGAGAAAGCTGAGTGATAACCACTATAGCTGTCTTCTCAGATTCTTTTTCTTCCCATTCCCATGCATTTTTATTTATATGGTGATAGGAGATGAGTAATGAACCAACAGATAATAGGAGGGATGCATTATTTTCTGTGCAGGATCCTGAGAAAGCTGGGTGACAACCACTATTGCTGCCCATACCGAATGCTTCCATGCAGATCTTCCTCTGTTGATAGAGTAGGATGGATGGATGGGTTGTTCACCAATTTATTTATTTTTTTCAAATCAATTGGTGCCAGAGATTTGAAATTTACTTATAATTTTACTGTAATTTTCTATAAAAAAAATTCTTTAGGCTTACAGTACTTATCAGCTGCTGTATGTCCTGCAGAAAGTGGTATATTTTTCCCAGTCTGACACTGTGCTCTCCGCTGCCACCTCTGTCCAGAGCAGGAGCAAATCCCCATAGAAAACCTCTCTTGCTCTCCAGACTGGAAAGATTACACTACTTCCTGCAGGACATACAGCAGCTGATAAGTACTGGAAGACTTGAGTTTTTTTTATTAATAGAAGTAATTTACAAATCGCTGGCACCAGTTGATTTGAAAGAAAAAGAATTTTGGTGAACTACCCCTTTAACATACTTCCTGTGCAGAATCCTGGAAAAGCTGGGTGACCACTAGTATTTTAACCATGGATTCTGCACCCAAAGCTTTCTCGCTGCTGCATTTTGTGATGATCTAGAAGGGGAGATGAACTGAATAAATTTTCTGTGCAGGATCCTAAGAAAGCTGAGTGAAGCCCCTGCAATGGGCTTTTCAGGAAACAGGGGCCATGATCACAATAGCTTTCCGCCTAACTTTCCAGCTCAACAACAATACACTATATATGGGGGAGATTTATCAAACATGGTGTAAAGTGAAACTGGCTCAGTTGCCCCTAGCAACCAATCAGATTCCATCTTTCATTCCTCACAGGCTCTTTGGAAAATGAAAGGTGGAATCTGATTGGTTGCTAGGGGCAACTGAGCCAGTCTCACTTTACACCATGTTTGATAAATCTCCCCCATAGTTCTGCAGCTCGGTCCATTTTAGAATTGTAAAATGTGCACAATTGCTTCCACCCAGCTTTCCCAGATCCCTGAATGGTATACTATGTTATTCTAGATGTGAGGTATGACCAGATAACTGGTCCTAGGTACTATACAGGAAACCTATAATCATAATCCGCTTAAGAGTCGCCATGCTCATCACCACCCAGCTTTCCCAGATACAGATATATCTGGATGGAATAATGTCTGGGCATGTCCTGGAAAGAGCATAGGGGGCAAGTGCTAGTATTGCCCTTTAAGGGTACAAACACACACAGCAGATACGCAGCAGATACGCAGCAGATTTGATGCTGTGTTCAGTTATTTAGATCTAATCTGCTGCGTATCTGCTGCGTATCGCAGCAGTAAATACGCAGCGTATAAGCCGTGTGTGTTTGTACCCTAAGACTTATAGATTGGTGGGTACTAACATCTGTTGCAAAACTACAAGTCCCAGCATGCCCAGACATATTTTTTCCCTTGGCCACATTTTTTGTTTTTATTGTTAGTTTTTGATGCCAGGGGGCGTGGCTTAACCAAAGTAATATTTTTTATATTTATTATTATAAATATTTATATTATTATTATTATTATTATTATTATTATTAATAATAATAATAATAATAATAATAATAATAATAATAATAATAATAATAATAATAATCTATATTTATTTATTATTAAAAATATTTATTTATTATACATTTATTATAAATATTTATTTGTTATTAAAAATGTTTATTTATTATTTATTTATAGCTTAACATTCCGTTGATCCGTAAAATTTCTCATCCATCTTGCGCCAATTTGATAAATCTAACATAAGAGAGCACGGCAGATAATTCCCCCATGGATAAACTGCGCCCCCCAGTGCCAGGGCAGCGCTCCTACACTGTGGCAGTGCCAGGGCCAACAAAAGGCATCTGTTTCGCCTCCTCCTGTCATGTGATCCCATTGCAAAAACAAAAGAGGGGATAATGTCCCAAAATAAGATCAAGGAGGGGGGAAGCCCTGAGGTCCTGAAATCCCTTGAAACAGCAACACATTAGAAAGAGAAAGGGGATCTGTGAGTGTGATCTGAGACAATGGTGAGAGAGGGCAGGAGCAGAGGAGGAGGGGAGCAGAGGAGGAGGAGGAAGGGAAAGGGTTGTCCTTGGAGCAGCCACAGAGGTGTAGAATCTGCATTCTGGAGAGACACACGACTCCGCACACATCCATAGATCCTGGGGAATCACTTTATCCATCCGTCTGGAATTCCGCCCTTCCCCACTGGGATCCACTCACCAGGACTGGGATCTACCCTTCCCACCCTTACTCCTCTTCCCCTCTCTCCATTTGCAGAATGTGGATTTTCTAACACAACAGTGGACAACAAAAGCTTCCTCATATAAAAGGAGACTCTACCTCCCCTCCTCCTCCTTTTTTTTTTTTTAAACAGCCACAGTCCTGCTTCCCTCCCTTCCCCCTCCTCCCTCCTTCTTTCCCAAGAAGTGATCCTGGAAGCCAGGGGATTGCACATGTCTGAGGCTTTTCCTAGCCGCTTGGGGTAAGCTGCAGAAAATCTGCACAATATTCTGTTGTTTTTTCTTTGCACTTGTTGGGGGGTCTGTCTGGCTGGAGATCAGGATTGGGGAGGGGGGTCGGTTGGATACATTGTAACACTGAGCTGATACATTGTAACTGATCTGATGGGAGCCATTCTCTGCTGAGGATCTGCTATTAGATCAGTAGGAGATCTCGGGGTTGTGATCTTGTAAATAATCCTAATCCATATTGCAATCTCATTAATATCACCCAGAGATAAGGGGCGGCTAATCCCAGGCTTTTACCAGGGGGCTTTATTGGATTATAGAGCGTATCGCTGGCCTTCCTCTTCCTCCTCCAGCAGGCCCAATGAATCCCTGGACTTTCCTAAAGTCCCAGCCCTGGTGGGGATGCAGCTGGTCGGGTGGATGTGGAGAGGGATCTGCCCACTAATCCCCTCATTAGGCTTGTAATTGTTTGCTGTTGCTAGCCACTCCGGTGTGACTTGTTTGCAGGGTGGGGGTTGGGGGGAGTTGGTCACCCCCTTTTGTTGGGTCGATGCTATGGTCTGGGAAGTGGCCCTATCGGAGGGCATGTTAATCATTAACATTCCCGTACACAGACTGATGGGAGCGATAGGGATCAGACAAGGTGACGGATTACCCGCAGATAAGATGGGGGGACACAACATTACCATGCGCTCGCCGGTTTTATGGGCTTTGTTGTTTTAATTCAATTTTGTTGTGGATTTTTTTTTTTCTTCTGAAAGACAAAGGTTTCGTTTATGGCAGCGAGATGGCGTTCGTGAAATTGGCATTGTGGTTAGGACCCAATGTCGGGTTTGGCATCATGGGTCCCTCCGTGACTGGCTGTTACATTGTAGATATGGGGGTTCTGCTAATGGGTCGACACTGATTGAGGAAGGGATCATAGGTCCTGATTATATGACTGTGGGCCTGTGATCTTGGGGTCATGTTGTCTCTGGATATGGGTGGTCCCACATTGCCTGCTGATTATAAGGGACTTGGATTACGCTTTTGATCTGTGGTCCCGACCCATAAAGTCTATGGGAGCTTCTCAGTCACAGTAGTGGCCCCCTTAACCAAAGGGGCCCCATTATCACAACGACTCCACTATCAAGCGTGTTATCATTTACTAGAAGTCACCATTTTTGTGGTTACAGCATAAGTCTAAGGGGCCTATTCCCCGATTATCACTCCGTGGAATAGAGAGAACGATCAGCCGATGATGGTGTCATCGTCTGATTGTTCATTAAGGTTCAAACCTGAAATCACCGACGATTTCACAAACATCATACATTACCTGTCCAGGCGCAGGTCTTCTCCTTCTCCCGGTCCCGCGCATCAGCTTCGGAGCGGCCTGTCTGAGCTGACAGACCGCTCAGCCAATCACTGGCCAGGACCACTGCGGCCAGTGATTGGCTGAGCGGTCTGTCAGTTCAGACGGCCACTCCGAAGCTGATGCTGCCGCGTGGGATCGGGAGAAGGAGACCTGCGCCTGGAAAGGTAATGTATTAAACAAGGGCTGCAAGGACATCGCTAACGATTGTCGGGCCCAGTAAACGAGCGCCGATCTAGCAGATCGGCGCTCATTTACATCGTTGATCAGGCCCTGCTCGGCCTGTGGAATAGGACCCTAAGTGTCCCACATAGAAAACGACAGTCTAATTGTGGGTCCCTCTATTGCCTGCTGGTGGTCCCGAGCGTTGTACTGACTGGCAGCCACCTGCTGTCTATAAGGAACCTGTGAGTGAACTTGGAATTTCTGGTCAGCCTTGATTGGCATTTGCCTGCTGGCTATGGGTTTGGCACCTTGGCTGTCCATCAGACTTATCATATGTCCCATATTGACTGTCTATTGCCCAAGACTCCCAAAAACTCCTGTAGAGTGATGTCCGAAACCTCTTTCAGATCCCACAAGGTCCAACCTCTCGTGAGCAATTGTGTTTCTAGGAAATGGTCTGTATAGGTGACACCTAAAGGTTAATTTCCTGGGGTTGCTTCGGTCAATAAAGGAAAGCTATATGGCATCTCGGAGGTGGAGATGTCAGTAATTAGATAACAATGACTATCTCAATTTGTTTATAGCACCATTGTCACAAGAGTCTCTGCTCGGCCTAATATGGTATCAACCTTTGTGTGACTGTGCACCTTGGAAGAACCTCTTTGGAGTTGCGTCACCACCAATACTTTAAAGGCCGAATTCTCAGACCCATAATACATATTGCAAATTTTAATGGGCTTTCCATTTTACTTCCATATGTTGTGAACCCTAAGACATTAGGACAGTCTTCTAACCTTCAGTTTGGGGGGGGAGGGGTAATCTTCATTATGGTTGTGGGTCTGTGAACAAGACTACTTGGGATTTGTCCTGAGAGGGTACATCTGCGCCAACATAGAGAAATTGCCAGCTAGCCCTTATGCAGGTACCTTCATAGGATAGATAACAGGAAGGCCAAGTTGGTGACTGAGTGTACGTGGCTGGAAATCTTACGACTGACAAACCTTTTACTGGCCGTCGGTGACAGTCAAATGATATTGGGGTATTGGTGACCAACGATGAAGGATTGGTAAATGGCATTGGTCTTTCCAGCTGACGTTGTGGGCAGATTATAAAGGGTGATCTGGCCTGCTATGTTTTTCTTCTCACAGGGTCTATACAACCTTTAAAGGAATTGGGTGTTTTTGAGAAACCTAAAGCCAGGGCTACTGGGCAACTTCAGATTTGAGATAACCCATGGCTTCGAGAGTCGATAAGCAAGCTTAGCTATGTCGGTGCCGCTTGGTGTGACCATGTTGACGACTTTCAGGAAAGCGTCAGTTGACACCGTCGCTCTACGAGCGAAATCAATAGTAAATGTCACATGACCACAACACAACTGTGGCGCAACCTATACTTCCGACTGGTAGTGATGGTGGTGGGGGGGGTTCAATAGTATCTACACTGAATTGTCCTGTCTTGGGACAATGCAACTAAAACTGCCGTGTAGCCTGGGCTAAGGAATGCTTGGCACTATGTACCCAATAATGGTGCCCCTCCCATTCACTTGACATCCTGCTGATGGAATGTGGCACCAAAGTGTTGAAATTCAAATTGACTCTCGGCAGACCTCACCAAGTGAGTCACAGCGTCCTCTGTATACTGGTTCTAGGTGGTCAGCCTCTAGGGAGATGGACGCTAACTAGGCTGGTTGAACTGTATGGCGATGGCCTATGTACTGATAAGTCGGATCACGCTAATGTGGATTAATGGTTGTGGCTATGCTGTGGAGATTTTCTACATCAAACCAGTTAAGCATGATCTTACCCTTAAGGTAAACGGTATACAATTTTTTCGGGTTTATCCAAAGTATAAGGGGATCGGCTGCAGAATGTTCCCGCAGAAAATCCATAGAAAGCTGCAGGGAAAAGGGGTTAAAGGGATATTCAGGATTAGATTAAGCACAGCTTCTTTCTTTACAAAAACAGCGCCACCCCTGTCCCCAGGTTGTGTGTGGTATTACAATCCAGCTCGTCACTTCAGTGGAATTGAGCTGCAATATCCAACACGCAAATTAAGGACAAGAGAGGCACTGTTTCTGGAAGAGAGCGGACATGTTTTTTTAAGGCCGGACAACCCCTTAAAGATGCCTATACACCTTCACTGCCCCTTCCTCCTCATATACATAAATACTCAGCACAGCTGAGCATTCCTGTGTTCTCTATAGGAAGAGGAGGAATAACCTCTGCAGTGCCTTATTTCTTAGAGATCAAAGGGCCAAGCAGTGAAACTCCATCATGTTTGACCCTTATCCCCACCAACATTATCTGTCGGGGGTCCTCATGCACTTTATATTGACATAAGCTCCAGAATAAAGTGTATGGGCATCTTAACGTCTTACTAAACGTCTTACAGACTTACTAAAACAAAAACTTAGTTGCCCATAGCGACCAGTCAGAGACCAGGTTTCATTTTACCAAAACAATTTGGAAAATTAGAGCTGTGTGGTTGCTATGGACAGTTTTAGTAAATTTGGGCCATAATTTCACAGTAGAGGGGGATCGGGCATGGTCAATTTTATCTGCCCAATCTTTTTGTTCTCAAAGAAATAAGCCGCCGACTGATGTCTGTCTTACCTCCCCTGTCTCCATAGAGAACACATGAACGTTTATGTATATGGTGGGATTATGATACCTTCAGGCCCTGTCCACTTGTCCTTTTATACCTCAGTGCCGTCCCACAACAGACACTAATGGCGCCAGACTCGTAATACGCGCTGCAGTTCTCAGTGTAAACTATGACCCATGTTCCCACAGAAAAGGATAGAAACAGTGGAACCTTTTTTTTTATTTTATTTATTTTTATTTTTATATTTTATTTTATTTTATTTTATTTTATTTGTATTGTTGTTGTCATTCTTGAAGCAGCAGGTGTTGATGGGTATTTGAGATGCAAACTCAATGGGAATGCAGCCTGTAACATGAGAGCGAGCATAGAGTGTAAGCTGTTTGGGTTAGAGGATCCTGTTTCTACCTCTATGTAGGTGCGGATGGAATTGATACCAAATATCCTGTCATTATTCTGGAGTCTTTGTCCTACATTATTATCCTTTACAAGTGTTATAGCCTATGACTTGGGGAGGGTCATAAACTTATTAGGATTATTATTATTATTATTATTATTATTATTATTATTAAATATATATATAATAAAATGTATTTATTTATTTATTTTTTCCCCCCTCATGGTTGCTTTCTTTAAACAACAACTAAACAAACAGCGCCACACTTGTCTAAAGGTTTTGGCAGGCATTGCAACTGGGGTACTACAATGAAAAGAATGGGGCTGAATTGCAATACCACACACAACCTGTGGACAGGTGTGGCGCTGTTGTTGGTGGGGGAGGCAGCTGTTTTTCTGATTCTGGGCAGCCCCTACAAGCTTCGAGAATACTAAGATATTTAGTCATTTCTTGGTTCTATCCTGAGAAAGATGAGGGAGCGTTGTTTTGATAGACATAGAGATTGTTGTCACCTGACCTTCCCAATTAATATAGGTACCTAGTAGTAGCATATGTAGGAAAGCAATATCATACCCCCTGATGGTGGTGGTTGTGTATGTCGTCACTCAGGTAAAACTAACAGATGGCTGAATCTAATATTGACATCTTGGCGACACATTGCACCAACAGGATCCATTATGGGGTGTCAGCCGGGATGGTCAGGCTTTTACTGATGTTTACTCAGCTGAGTTTGGGACAACATATGGGTACTTCAAGGTCTCATCATAAGCCAACTTCAACATGTCCCAGTGATCCTTATGCTGGGGGTATTGGGGACTTACATCTGTATTCCGGCTCTGGCTTTATCCATATTGGAATAGAATAGTGCTATAACACCATAAAATAGGCAGGGGCGGGGCCAGGAGTTTGGAGTTAGGCCCAGGAGGAATATCTTAAATAGGAACAAGGAGCTTTTATACACACAAAAAAAACAAACATATTTAGCTCATTGGGTCGCTGGTGCTGACCACTTGTTTCTAGGCCCCATAGCTATGGACTGACTGATTCTTATGGTTCAATTGACCTTGATGAGATCTTGAGATTTCCTCACTACGTCTTCAGACTGGCAAAAGACCATTTTTCTATTTTCACCTCTGTCCCCACCAGGGACCATGAAACAAGCTGTATCTCTCGGCAGGCAGCAGCTTAATTAATATGGGATATGTGCCCTGGAGGTAGCTGTCTTCCTTCATTCCTAAGGAGTGATCCACAGACAAAAGGCGGCATTAATCATTGACCCTAGTTCCTTATATGCGCCTTGTGCTATGTCTCACAGAGGGGGGGGGGGGGGGTTGTCGGCCCCTGTGATGCATTCAGGCCTGTGTTAGTACAGATGTGCTCACCTTTCATACGCAGATCGGGGCGGCCGGTTTGTGGTGTCATAAATGACCATGTGACTAACACATCCTCCTTGGCATCTGCATAGTAAAGGCCTATTGTGTGTACTGTATGAGTTCTTTACCTACTATTACTACTTTTTTTTTTTTCATTTTTTTTTTTGAGTGCTGTCCCTTTAAAAAAAAAAAAAAAAAAAAAAAAATGGCGTCAGACACCACCCTTCCTAGACTTGTAGTCTTTATTCCGATACAAGCCGGCATAAATATTAGAGATTACCCGATCGCCTACACATGGTAGAACATGAGTCAGTGCTGTGGCGGCTCACGACGGTTCCCTCCTCGCCATCCTCATGCCAGACTCCAGGCTTTTAGAGGGTAATTAGCATTTTTCTCTATATTTATATCTCGAGAGTCTTAATTAAGGAAATAAAAACAGAGGAAAACCCCGAATCCCACCCTGATTTATCCGCCGTCGGAAGAAAACACGTCTCGTCGCGTGCGCCTTCCACCCCCCTCGCCCCTTCCGATATAATGAAGGTGAGGTGTTAATGGGAAACCTATTAGTGCCAGGCTGACATGTTACCTGCTGATAGACGAGGTGCGACTCCTACTCAAATATTTATAGCGCCGTGGATACGAGTAATGTCTGCGCCTGGAAGATTTTTTTTTTTACTGCCGCGCTACTTGGATTTTTATAGGAATGATGATTTGATAATGTTCCATGTACACTTCCCACCTAGTAGGCTGTCTGTATGAGAACTATATGGCGCCATTATATGTTAACACAATATGGCGGATTAGGAGTGACCTATTGTTAACCCCTTATGGCAATGTTTCTCAACCTGTGGCTCTTTAGATGTTGCAAAACTACGATTCCCAGCATGCCCAGACAGCCGAAGGCTGTCCGGGCATGCTGGGAGTCGTAGTTTTGCCTCATTTTAGGGAACACTGCTGTTTTACCTCATGTTTACCTCATGTTTACCTCATGTTTACCTCATGTTTACCTCATGTTTACCTCATGTTTACCTCATGTTTACCTCATGTTTACCTCATGTTTACCTCATGTTTACCTCATGTTTCCATGTCGTATAACGTAGCGTCCATATTGGGTCATCGCCAAGGTATACGGCCTGCATCTGTGTCACGGACGTCTTCCTCTTATGACTGATCCTTGTATAATGCTCCATAATATCCATAGCAAAGCCATAAAACAAGAACTGATGTATCTAAGACTTATGTTTGATACATTCTCTCCGCAGACATGTCTAGAGAAGATTTACAGTACTATCTTCTGAGCTGATGTATCTACACCTGTTGTGTTGGATGCTGTTTGATTACATTGTGTGATATACCATGGGCTAAGAGGGTGTATCATGTGATACTGCCTGCTTAGATACTGTAGCTGAACATAACGCATCACACAATAACGCTAGTTAGAACATCTCAGTTAGAAGTAATACAAATTATTAGATAAGGTAACACAATATAAACAGACAGGTTTATGACGTAACAGGCTTAAGGTGCGTTTACACGTAAGGATTATCGTGCGAGTTTGCGTGTTAACGATCGAATTCGAACGATAATCGTACGTGTAAACGCAGCGAACGATCAAACGACGAACGAGAAATCGTTCATTTTGATCTTTCAACATGTTATCAAATCATCGTTCGCTAAAAGATCGTTCCGTGTGAACAGTCGTTCGCCGATTTAACCAATGTGTGAGATAGGCTTAAGCGATCACAAAACGAATTTTCCGTACGATATATCGTACCGTATAAACACTGATCGTTATGAAAAAAAAAATCGTTACTCAGACAACGTTAATCGTACGATCGGGACAATTATCGTTTCGTGTAAACGCACCATTAGATACTGCAACTACTGTGATGCAGTATCTAAGCATGTCATGCAGTCTGGTGACGTTATTTATCTAATCCTATAATTTGTGATACCTTCCACTGAAATGCTATATCCAGTATTATACTGTCTGTTGGGGCAGGGTGTCTAATCCAATCATGTGTGATACCCTTTGTGAGCCGCTGTATCTAATCCTATCATGTGATGCTGTCTGTTTAGCTTTAGTATCTAAGTCTCTTAACATGATACAGTTTGCTAACCCTTAGTTTTAAAGCCCCTGCTGATACAGTGTATCTAATCCTATCATTTGTGATACTGTCTAGTATTATTGTATGTTACTATGTGTCATGGGGTTTCCTCTGCTGTATCTAATCCTAATATGTGTGATACTGTCTACTGAGATTCTGTATCTAGTATTATTGTGTGTTGTGATATCCCCTGCTGTATCTAATCCTAATGTGGGATACTGTCTACCAAGCCAGGGTGTTTCATGTTATCATGTGATACCCTGTGCTTAGAAGGTGTATCTAAGCATATTGTGGCTGCAGTATCTAAGCCTGTTGACATAGGATTAGGATATGCTATTATTTGTAATAACCAGTTGCAATATCTATTATTGTCTTGTGGCAATGTATCTAATCCTATTATGTGTGATACTGTCTTAATATCAAAGCCTCTGCAGATGTGTATCTAATGCAATCATTTGTGATACAGTGTGAGTTGTGTGATACTCTCTGCTAACATGGTGTATCTCATCCACAATACACTGTTATGCTGGTGTATCTAACCTTAACATGCATGATACTCATACTGCTGAGCTACTGTACCCAAGCTTGTTCAGCCAGAGTATGTTATTCTACAATATGTAATCCTGTCTGCTGAACCATAGTATCTAAGCCTGTAACATGTGGTCCTGTCTGCTAAGCTACTGTATCTAAGCCTGTCACACGTGGTCATGTCATGTATCTAATCCTACATACAGCTGAAGTATCTAAGCTGATCATACAGTCTACTGATTGGCTGTATCTAAGCTGATCATGTGTGATGGAGTATTGATGGTTTGATACACCCCGGACAATGTGTTTCCTGATGTTATATATGGCGGCTGATCTAATAATCCCTGAGAGCCTCCTCCTGGTAATAAGGGGTCCCGGTGGGTGGGCGCAGCTGTTGTTTTCCGTGGGCACAATGTGGCTTTTGTCCCCCCTTTTATTTAGTATTTATTAGAAAATCCCCTCAGAAGAGCGCCATCTTCTCCTGCCGGGCGCCGCTTTTCAGGCCTCTTCATACTGAAACAACTTCTTGTGTTGTGTCCGAATATGACAGCGAGGAGCGAACGGCAACAAATCAAGTGTCTCCGCGGGAGATCAGAGCGGCCGGGCCCCCGCCGTCTGATGGATTCGCCCCCGCCATCGCTCTGTTTGGATACATTCAGGCTCCGGCCTATTCAGGCCTACCCAGCTGGGGCGGACCTGCTCATTCTGTGACTATAGACAGTCTGTGTGCACTAGAGAGGAGAGAATCCCTCATCACGTGAAGTTGGAAGGGGCGTCCAGCTTTCCCAGACTCCTGAACGAGTACATATACTTACGACTACCATATCATAGTGTTAAGAAGGTTTGGCGCCATGCGGTGTGTCAGACCCAAGATGAGTGACAGAGATTCCCATAGGTCTATACTTATGCCCCAGAGGTCCTCAGGGCTCCAGGAAGACTGGTAGATCACCTCATAGTGAGCTGTAATAGCGGCCATATTGGTACCATCTAGTCTTCAAGTCCTGAATGACTTTCGGTAACCTGGAAAAGCTGGACTACAGCATGACAAAAGGTGACGTAACCGTGTCCGGAGATGAAAGGGTTATGTGATTATTAGCATATGTCAGCCTTGAATCGGAGATGGAGCCTTCCTCTAAGGAAATGGTCTGTGGTAATTCTCTGCTTTCATCATCTGAACGTGATCTGAATTAGGATTCAGACGTCGGGATCGGTTCATCTTTGCCAGAGGGATTAGGGTCGGATGGGAGGATTACTTTCTATAATGCCGTAAGATTCCAATAGTCCAGCATACACTGGTTAGATGCTGGACTACTGGATTATACAAATTCGGGGCCAATTAATAGTAATGGCAATTGCTGTTGTCCAGAACAAGAGAGTGAGGTGGTCTATCGGATGTCAAATGACTGGAATTTTTATGGCATGGCGACCATATTAATGTGTAGATCTTAGAATCACAGGATTCTCTGATATTTGCGGGGCCTGTAGGTGTGCTGCCATTGTGGACCGGACTGTGCAAACAAACCTGGTCAAACACTTGTGAGTTGTCATCGAGATGCCAGTGAAAGTGTTCAGAAAGCTGCGGGCCTTGCCTAACCCAGCGTTGGGGCGAGCTGGGGGGGAGGGGAGGGAGCCGGCAGGTAACACAAGGTTTGCTTTCAAGTTCATCCCTTCAGGTCATAGAAGAAGCAATGGAGAGAAGTTACTCTTAATGGCCGCCTGTAATACTGCAGGAATCTTAATGGCTCCTCTGTATACGTACGTCCCAGATGTAAGCAATGGCTTCTAGAGAAGTGACAGCCATTTGTTATCTCCACCTTACTTATGTAAACCTATACTGTCTCGGGATAATATCTAACATGGCTGGCTTAGATACACGCGCGCCTCGGCATCACACAATAGGACGGGAGACAGAAAACAAAAATGGCGTGTCGTATCTGTTCTTGCTATTGAATATGGTGGAATCTGTGAGGATTTTCTGATGCACATGTGAACACCGACCTAAGGTGGCCATGAGATATGGATAAATTGTGGAAGTGTTTTTTTTTTGTTTTTTTTTTTGCAGACAACAGATCTGTGATTTTGTGGACATTGTGCATGGCGGACGGGTATCTCTCCCTTTCTCACCATAGACATGGTCTTCAGCATGGCTCTCTCTCCAAATTTTCCCACCTCTCAATGGAGAAAGGAGTGGAGGTAGTTCTGGCAGCGGCTTATCTCTCTAAGTTCAAAAGAGTCAACAGATCCAACATGGGCGACTTACCATCTTAGTAGCAGGAGCATAATCGGCCTTGTTCACATGTAAAATGAGCATACATCCATGGTATATGTCAGCATATCGGCAGAAGAGCATGCTGACATATACCGCACTGGATCTATCTGCCCGTAAGTCTCATAAAAAAGCATAACTGTATATAAATGGGCTAAATATAGTCACTATATAGTCTACAATCAGTCCATTAAACTCAATGGCTATGGTGCCAGTAAACCTGATATACGTTAGCATATTGTACTGTAATCTGAGATGTGGTGCACCAGGTTAGCAGACAATATTACACATAGGCTTAGATACCTTAGGTATCTCTAACTTAACATGTGTATCGCACGTATGCTTAGATATAGCCACTCCGTTCACACATGATACGACTAAACTCTTGCTCAGCAGTCTACATCGCACCGTATAAGCTTAGATACGCCAGCTCAGCAGACAGTATGAAACGAAAGGCTTGTGACATTCTCAGCAGGCAGTATCACTCACAGGCTTAGATACAGCGACTCAGTATGACACATGATAGGATTAGACACCGTGACTCTGTATTAAGCAGCACAGTGTTAGATACACAGCCGCTGTATCTGATCTTATCATACTGAGACACCTGCTTAGATACACCGGTTCAGCAGTACAGACCTGTACGGCAATAAATCTCACTTCTCGCGCTCACATACTGCCCCTTTGCTTTTTTGGGAGAAGTATAGAAAATGACATCCGGCTGCTGACAGGAGAGTTTTTTTTTCCCCCTTTTTTCCTGAGGGTCTTTTCAGAGAGAGCTTGTTTTTCCAGACTATCAGATGACGACTCTGGGCTAAGAATTTCAGGTATACAGAGTTTCACCGTAGCCCCTCACCCACTGTACTTTCTATTGTCCCTTATGTTCAAGTAGAAATCCTGCTATTCAGATACTTTCACACGAGCAGTAATTGCAGCCCGGCCTGCGTTAAACGCTCTATACAATTTTGCTGCCATTAACATTTCCAGGAAATTTCGCATACCTTCTATTCACTTGTGTAATGTTTCTTAAAGTGACGCTGTAGCTTTAAATTTCTGTTTTTACTTTTCTATGCACAGCAGGAAGGTCTCGCTTTACAGCAGTATGTAACCTTGAAAGAGTCAGACAACAGATACTCTATACTCTGCGATGGGAAATGTCTCCCATTGTGGCGCAGGAGGGAACTGAACTACTAATTTGCAGAGGATAACCTAAATTAAAGTTTCTAATTGCTTTACAGCAGTTGTAAAGAGAGACTTGAATAGTTTAACATATGATTTTAAATTTTTATCCCAATGTTTGCGTCCATTTTACCAGCCATCATTATAGACTTGTAAGTTGTTTCGCTTCTATGTTTGCAACCTTTTCCCTTTAAATATATTTCTTAAAGGGACAGATCATCAAAAAAGGGTAAAATGGACAAGTGCCAGGTGTTTTTTAAAATTGAATGCATCCTTTAAATTCATAACTTCCGATTATATATGGGGGGTTGTAAACTTGCGTAACTGCTTACAGGACCCGCTATGTTAGCTATAGTGTTAGAGAGGGCATCCACTGGCGCCATTCCAAGCCCTAAAGTGCCCGCTGGCTCATCCCGTGCCTGTGAATGATTGGTCGTGATAAGTTTTTATTGTGTTTGCTTTGATAAATGACTTTATGGATGGAGCTGTAAAGCCATTTAGCTACAGATAATAAGGCGCATCCCTCTTTATTGTGCCCATTTGTGAAACATAAGCTAAGAAGGTAGATAAGAACTGTCTGAGCCTCTCCACCTGCGCTACAACCATATTGTTCTATGGGACCGCTATTAATGTAGAAAAAATAAGAAAACTTTTCATCGTAGGAATTAAGTACACTGAAATACTCTGTGCTGCTGTGAGTATTCAGACATTTTTCCCCCTCATCCTCCTTATAGGAAAGCAAATGGTTGACGGACACCGCTGAATGGGAAAATCTTTCCTGATATGTTATTAAAAAGCTGCGCTGGATCTGTGGTTGGCTGTTCATACGGCTAAGTGCCTCGCGGACCTGAATTATAGCCTTATTATGCCTTACATGACTTCAGCGACCATTAGAAATGTATTTTACTGGGTATTGATTTCATAATGTAACTCGCCACCCGCTTCTGCAGGATATTTTAACCCTTTTATTAAGATGGCGGCCATGCAGGCAGTAACCAATCAGAATCCACTTTTTTATTGTTTTAGGGTGCGTTCACACGTACAGAATCCGCAGCAGATTTGATGCTGTGTTCAGTTGTGTAGACGAAATCTGCTGCGGATCAGCAGCAGAAAATCTGCTGCAGGTCCTGTACGTGTGAACGCACCCTTATGCAGTATAAGTCTGAGGTTATATAATTGGTTACCTTTGCAACTTCTTTTGTACGTGAGGCCCCTGTAGTTGTCATAAGGTGTTTTGGGGACCCTTGAAGTTGGCTCAGATACGGGTGGTGGTCTTTGTTGTGTTAGACATTGCGGATAAGTTATTGTTGTGTGGCCAGTTCCCTCATCCGTCCCTCTGCCAGGTTGGGGGTGTGTGTGTGTGTGTGCTTGGTTTGTTCGCCCACCAGTAATGTCCGTCCCATCTGTTCTGCTTATTTGGAGAAGTGAATATGGTCGTGTGTAGGCGTACTTCCTATAACAACTGATCTGATGACTAAATATTCCATAGGTGGACGGATATTTGGACAGTTGGTTGTGTGCGAGTTGGAGTAAAATGGAAGGATTATAGCACAATAGCCCTAGTGTTTATAGGGAATAATATTACAGCTGATGCTATTGCAAACCAGGTGACTGCCCCCTATATACAAGAATATAACTACTATAATACTGCCCCTATATACAGGAATATAACTACTATAATACTGCTCCTAATATACAAAAATATAACTACTATAATACTGCTTCTATATACAGGAATATAACTACTAGAATACTGCCCCCTATATAAAAGAATATGACTACTATAATACTGCTCCCTATATACAAGAATATAACTACTATAATACTGTTTCTATATACAAGAATATAACTACTATAATACTGCTCCTATATACAAGAATATAACTACTATAATACTGCTCCTATATACAAGAATATAACTACTATAATACTGCTCCTATATACAGGAATATAACTACTATAATACTGCTCCTAAATACAAGAATATAACTACTATAATACTGCTCCTATATACAGGAATATAACTACTATAATACTGCTCCTAAATACAAGAATATAACTACTATACTTCCTCCTGTAGCCTATAAAGTATGAGAAATGTGTATAATGTAATATTTGCCTATGGTGTTGGTAACTTGCACAGTTTGCTATCGCTGTGATCTCTAACTTTTTTTTTTTTTACACACTATTGATTTTATTGATCGCTTGATAATCCTCCGTCCATCGCTCCCACATTTCCTGTCATTTCTGTAACCTTGAGTGGTTCATTTCGAGTTGATACTCTCCAGAGACCTGAGTAAAGAGCTATCTCTCGGAGGTGCGGGTTGGGCCACGCGGGGTATGGACATCATTGTTTGTTTGCGTTCAGATCCAATTAACGCGACCTTCACTCAGTTACTTAATCTCCTCCCGTCAGCTCTTGTGTTGTGGATCCATTGTACGTGCCTTGCAGTGACTTGTATATACAGTCAGCGTGGCACAAATGAACGTTACTCGGAAACTTGTTGAACCGGCTCGAAGCTTTGTTTACTGATGGCTTCCCTCTGACTCAGTATTATATTTCTATAATCCAGCAATAGCAACGTGCACAGCTTTAGAAACCAAAAAAATTATTGGGACGGGGGGGAATTTAAAATTTTTCTTTTCTTGGCCATGGACCTGGCTGGCTACTGTCAGGAAGGGCCAAATATCGAGCATTGGGGTAGTTGTAGCATAAATCTGGTGTTGCACTTTTAATACCAAAAGTCACCACAGCCTTGTGCTTGATCTGTTGAGGCCTGTTACATCTTCTGAACTCTTATAGGAGAAGAGGGTGATGTGACCTTGTGTATGCCTCGGCTCCATCTAGTCCTTTACATCTCCAGTAGTATTGTTGTAGGCCAAGTGAAGGGTGGTCTGAGCTTGAACCTCCTACTAAAAAAAACTGTGTGTGGTTCCTCTATGGAATATGTTTTGACTTGCTCTCAGAAACCAACTTGATTACCAGTAAATTGGTGTTGCTTGATGTCAGACAGGTCTTAGCAGGACCATCTTTAGTATCAAATGGTGGACCCTCACCTTCTGCAGGGGCTTATGGCAAACACCAACAGAAGTCATGGCTGTGGGGATCAATTTGTTCTGGGTACAACCCGGTAATAGGAATGAATTGGTAGATGCCATTGGCCTAAAGTGGGGGTTTGGCTTGTTGAGTGCCATCAGCTGTTTAGCAATGTTGAGGTAGGACAACTGTCAAAGTCTGGAGCGACCATGGTTCTTCATGGTAGGGCTTCAAAAAATCTTAGTCCTAGAGAAGATTCACTCGTAGCTGGGTTTTCCTGGCACCACCACCAATGACCACAAAGTGGTCAATAGATTCATAGGTACCCTTGTTCATCCCCAAGTATTCAAAAGTTTGGAACATCCTTAACCCAATAGAGTTAACCCAATAGAGTGGTGTTTGCAACAACCCATGCTTATGACCTCATGCTTCCGAACAATGAACCCCTACCTGGTTTCTCAGATTCTTAGCCATATTGACCAGGGTAAGTGCTTCTGTCTGGTGAGGATTATGATGTGTATTTTTCTGGGATAGCTGACACCTCAGAGTAATTATAGATAAATGCTTCTTTGTAAACAAGGTGAGCAGAGACGGCAAGTTGGGTGTTGTCCCCCCACCAATGTGTTAACTTTGTCGACTTAAATATGTTTCAACAAGAGTGTGTGCAGGCAGCTTCCACCTTCAAGGCATGACGTAAGAGGCTTTAAACTATAGAACTGTTACAGGAGACATTGCTCCTTGAGACCCACGTTTTATATTTTATTTCTGTTTCAGTCCATGCGGCCTTGTGATAATCTAGAGTTGTCTAACCCTGACCTGGTCGGTGCATGTCTACTGACTACCTGGCCCTAAAATCTGGCAATCTGTCAGCTTTAATTTAGGTTCCAAACTCCTGACACTGTTCGATAGCTGTTAAGTCAGTTAGACACATGGTACCTTTTCCATATCCAGCAGTGCTTCCAGGATTTACAGACATGCTGTTATTCTCTGGTATCAGTCTGGCGCCTCCTTGGTCCCCCTCCCACTCCTATTCCTGCTTGACTGACAGCTGAAAGCTGAGTCCCAAGCAGGGTCATGTATGAGAGAGGGACCATCTCACCAGAGAGTAAAAGCACCTTTCTATTTTCCGGAAGCACAAACTGATATATGAATGGTACCATGTGTCTCCTTGATCTAAAGGAGGCCATTCACCTTCAATAACATACAGCCGATCATTTGGCTGCCTTTTATCACTTTCAACCGGCTTTCCAGGAACATACGGCACAACCAATCATTCCTGTGTTCTCTATGGGCAGGGTTGAGCTGCAGCTGGAACGCCCTCTAGTTTTAGGACCCTATTGCAATTGCTACCTCAGCATCCTCTTAACCATATCACTAAGTACAGTTGCCACTCTAAAATATGTGATAGTTTGTTGACATCTCTTGCTGTAATGTTTCTAAAACCAGTTTTACGAGAATCGGGAATGGATTTAACAAATTTTTTGACGACATGGCCGAAGAGGATGATTCAAAAATTAGCTGTAAATATTTTCTGGGTGAATACTCCTTTTATATGTAATAGAGAGGAGTTGCGCTCACAGGGTCGTCTCCTGGTTGCGTTATGCTGTCGTTGAGGCAGCACCCTCCTGCGATCTGTCAAAAGTCTTCATCTTTACTTGTTGTCAGAGCTGTCCTGCTTCATTACAGGCTCCTCGCTGTGATCCCATGCAGAACAGCACGACGCTTCGACTTGCCTACATGTAGATGGCCCGCGTAGCTTTGTTCCAAGCCTCTGAGGGAAATTAGACTTGATGTCTGAAGATGAAAAAACTGTAGCTAGATTTTTTTATTTTTTTTTATCTTCACGTTTAGATTTTTTAAATGTCATTTTTTTTTTAAAGTTATGTATACAAATATGGTGTCTTATTATACTGGAAACTTTTCACGATTCCTGTTGGAAAACCTTTCAACTTTCAAGCTACGTGTTGCGTTCTCTTTAAGAGTTGAAAATCAAAGAAGGCTTTTTATCCTACAGTCTATTGTAGGCCAGAGCTTCGACTCATCTGGTCACTATTCAGTAAGATGCTTGGCACTGGAGTCCCCGTTTCCATGTATATGAGGTGCCTCCTTCCCTGGCACAGGGTTACAGGGCCTTGCGTATACAGCTGCAATGTTTGTTTTTACAGCCCGTCCTGTAAGATTTGTCTCCATGTGCTGCTGGGTTAACCAAATTTTCAGTGGTGGGTGGAGGGCTTTATTGTGAGGCACCTTCTTTCATCTTGGCTGGTTAACGTCAGATCTGCCGGTGTATGTTGCGGGCAGGAATCCCATGGAGAGAGTGTTGGGTGAGGGGATGCAGTTTCTTCAGAGGGCATCATCTGAGGTCTGGACACTACATAAGAGAATGATGGATTACACAAAATGGCTTTGGTGCGGTGGAAGCAGCTGGCTACTCTCCGCAGGACAGCAGGTTGAAATGGCTGTGTCCTTGGCTACATGTCACCTTTTGTGCCGCTTGCTACATTTAATGAGGAAAACAGCCCAAATCCCTTTTTTATTCCATGTCTATTCATCAGAAACCATTTTTTTGTGATACTGCTTTACAAAATTCTGTCCACGTAATTGAAGTTGTGAGACCAACCAGGCAGAAACTTTTTTTGTTAAAAATAATCTTTGCAGGTTGGTTGTTAAATTTGGCGTTAACCCTAAAATATATTTTGTGATTCTCCCTTCCGTGACCACAAAAAAGAATTTTGTAAAGTCTAAAACCATTTTGTAAATCGTATAGGTACAGAATAGTTTTTGTACTACATAGCCGTATTTCCAGACATAAGTGACCTTTTTGTGGCTCGGTATATTATAATTTTGAGCAGCTATCCGTGTAAACCCATTAAGGAAACCCAATTCTCAGCTGATTTCTTTTGGCTCCAGTTCTAAGACGTCTCCGCATTAAACAGAAGCTATGGACGGGTAACAACAGGCCTGGGATTAATCAGAAGAGCATTCGATGAAAGATTTGATTGCCACCACGAGATCATCACTGTCTTAAGTCTCCATGTAGCAAATCATCTCTTTACAGAGAGGATTTTTGGCTAGAGTGTATTATTTGCGCTCTTGTAATTCTTAAATCTCCTTATAATTATATTTTAGACTATAAGGAGGTTAGTCATTTGATGGAAAGAATGAGATGTGCTGCTTCAGTGTATTTTTTGTCTTCCTATATCTCTTAATACGAAGATTCTTCAACATGGGATCAACTCAGGGAGTGATGAGTCTTAAAGAACCGGGATTATAGCGTCAAGGGTTTCCAGTGTGTCTCATACTGGAGGTTGAATTTTTTTTTTTTTTAATGGCCTTGAGTTTCAAAAAGTGAAAAGAGGTACTTGGCTAAGGTCGAATCTTCACCAGGTTCTCCCATCCTTCTTTCCTGGCATGACTCTTCAGTGGTGTTGGGTCTGATCTTGATTTCGATATTGGGTGTTCCCTCTTCTATTTGAGTTGTGAAGCAGTCCAAAATGTAGGGTCATAGCTGGAGATTTCAACTTCTTGCAGAAACTCTTTCCTCCTGAAGACCTTGGTAAGAGTAGACTTTGCCAATGTTTCCTCCTAGCTGCAAGTGACTCTAATGGAAATTTCTCTAGGATGCAAGCCTTAGACTTTTATAAATGTGACAGATGGTTTATCCTTCTTGTTAACACTTATTGCCCTGAAACAGAGCAGCATTAACCTCCTCTAACTCAAGCTTTAATTTTAGGTAGAACTCAGCCTTTGCAGATACATGTGACTCCATTTAGAACTAGTTCACAAACCCTATAGATATTATTTTTGAAAAAATAAATTGTTATATTGACTGTTTTATTGTCGTTTTATTTGTTTTTTGGCAGAAATTTTTTTGGCTTTACAACCAGTGACTCTCTGTCTGCCAGGGACGTACTGACAAGAATCCCATACATAAGGCCGTGTTCTTAGTAGTTCTACTTTACTTTTATATGCCCTAGAAATGTGTGTAAGATGGCCAGAAATCCTTTGAGTTTGGAATGAGTCTCAGAAACTATGGTGCACCTTAGTGCTAAGTGGAGTTGCTGAACATTTCCAGATTATGCAACGTTCTCCAAACCCAAAGCCTTGGCATTTGACTGCATTCAGCTTCTGCAGCCGCAAGGAGTCACGTGCTGAGCCTTTGGGGTCGGAGAATGTTGATGAACAGTTTAGCTTCTCCGCTCTTCACTGTTAGAATATAAGATACCTGAATAAACTTGTGCCTAAAAACCATAGGCACTTTTGGACCTTTTACTTTCGAAACCCCCAAGTCGGAGATGTCATATTAAAAGCGAGTTCCATCTTCCTCCTCAACGCCCGGCCAGAGACTCGGTTTAGAGACTTGAATCCAAAAACCTAACTATTTCAATGCATGAAATCCATTTTTTGTTTTTTTTCATTGAGGACCCATAAACCATTGAGGTTTTTCCTTTAGGTTAATTTCCAACAGATTTTCTCCCCCCCCCCCCTCCTTTCAAAATGACTGGTTTTGTCCCAGCAGCTCTGGTTTATGTCATGTCAGGATGGTGCTGGATAATGTCAATCTGCAGACATGTTGGGTAATTGGGAGTAATTACAGATGAAAAGGGCATTATCAGGGCAATGTTTTGCTCCCAGTGACCCGATGTAAAGAGACACATTGGAGGACAAGTCCGATCATAAAGGTGTGTTTTCATGGTTGAATGTTGGGGGTATTGAAAATCAATGAAACTTTTTTGGCTCCAGGAAATTTTGTATCTTTTTGAACTCCCTTTTGGATTATCTTCTTACTTTTTTAGAATTTTCATTTTTTTTATCTACGTAAATCAAAGTCTAGGAATATTATACTAGAAATTTTGCTGGATTTGTTTTTTTTTTTTTTTCTTTTTGGTAACCTCTCTTGCGGTGACCAGAACGTGAACCTGTCCTACGCATTGGTCTGCTGACACGATTCATTTACTGTGCAAGTTTGCTAATAAGTCCGCAGTGCAATGTACACTGTCTGTCTAGAAAACCATGTGACAAGCTGGGAGGAAAAGGTCACCATTGGGGTTCTCGGAAAACTGTCTAGCATTTGACAGTGAGCGCTACAGTCCGTCCGTGAATACGAATTGGCAGACGTAAATCTCACCAATGGAACTCCAAAATAAAAGAAACTGATTCTCTCCCACTGTGGTGGGAGCAAAGGATTGGTAGGTTTAGGGGTGCCTTGCAAAACAGTATTTTTGCCTAATAAACTAGTTTTACAATTTGTTTTTGTTTGTTTTGTGTCCCCCCAAATTAGAATACTCAGCTGAAGTGGGGGTATACCCCTTTTAATCCAGTCTGAAATATTCTCCTGACCTCTGCACAACAGTTTTTTATTTTTCTCTTCGTTCTCCCCCTTTTTCACATAGCAAAAAGTAGTAAAGTTTGCACAATCCCTGCCGGTGTGTTTTCTATAAGGGTGAAAGGTTCATGCCCTCGGGTGCTAGAATGAAGCAAACCGTAGAACAATACGAGATTATACCCTGGCAGCCTTGGCGTTGTTAAACATGAGTCGCTACACAGTTTCTCTGATTGATTTAGGGCGTTATAGCTGAAGCTTGTAGTCTCCGGATTGGTTTGCGAGGAGGCAACTGGCAAGGTAGCGTTTTATTGGCTTACTATGAATTATGTCTCTTTATTGTTACTTCATACAATACTGCACTGTTGGGAGATTTCTATAGGATTTCTTTAGGTGTCTACTTCCTAGATTCCTACTTTTAAAGATGGTGCTTGGGTTTCAAATACAGTCAACTGTGTTAGATGCCAGGTAGGGGTCTTGCGGTCATAAATTGCACTAATACAGTTGCGTTGAACTGTAGGGTGTGGTCATTGCTAGCTAATGTATATGGTGGCCTCTCCTTTTTTCTTATATCAGATGTTGGAAGAAGAAATAATTGGGAATGTTGGCTTTTAGCTGCAAAAGTTGTCTGTCAGCGCTTTTTTTTTTTTTTCTTTTTTTTTTTTTTGTCCTTTAGCGCGGGGAGAGGAGGCACGCAAGCCTACCATAGACTGTCATTATGACAGGGAGGCTGGCGGCATTCTACTACAGAGTTCCACAACTTTTGCTCCCTGTAAACGGAGCCCTAGGATAGTAAAATCGGTGGAATTCTGCAGTGAAGCTCTCTGCACCGAAATCCGGCCTGCCTCCGTGTCCCACATTATCTCTATGAGAGAGTTCGAGTCCTCCACGTGAGCCCTCCCATAGAGATATTGTGGGACACCGAGGCAGGTGGGATTCTGTGGTGGTGGTGTATAGAGCCCGTAGCTTTGGGGGGTGGTCAGCACTGTTTTACAACACTCCCTTATCCAGGGAAAAATTCTGAGCTAATTAAATAAATGTGTGTCACGTGACTATTGTTGATTCGGGAAGTTCATAGAAAGCATGACAGTGGCATGTTTGATGCATGCCGAGAAGTCATTTTAAGGTCCCTATATACTCTACAAGCCACTTGTGGCAGTCATCTGTGTAAGGTCTATGAGGCTCTGCCAACCAACCACTGTCACATGGGGTCAGGTGTGATGGAACATCACTGCCTGACCCTCTGGTAAAGAAGCCACAGAGAGAGCTTTGGTTGGCTGCGGCTTAACCCTCCCTCATATAGAACACTGGATCTTTTGGCCGTGCCAAACTTTCCTGTGCATGAGGAGAATGGGGGCTGGATGTGAGAGATAACTGACAATCATTTGGCCATCAGAAACTGAAGGATTATGGGAGCCTTTAGTCCGAGTCATCCTGGAGGACACCAATCCTAAAGACTGGTGCTTGTTTAAAGGGTCTCAACCATTGTGCAGGTAGGGCCACAGGAACAATTGCTGCATCATTCTGTTGGCCCATTCCTTCCATCATTCAAATACCCACTTGTTGGGGCCCTTCAACACGGCTCAATGCTGCACCACCAGCGAGATCGGCACTTGTTTGCAGACCTTTATAAGCCTGAACCCTGCATCCTAATAACTTTATAGGGTATTTTAATGCTTGCATATAGGATGCGATCAGCTAAAGAACTGGTCCTTTTACACAGTCCGATTACCGGCAGTGAGGGTTCCTGCCAATAAGCGGTCTGTTTATGAGGACATTTAGTTGGCTGATTGTTGGCTCTAATATAAAGGGCAAAACCGGCCTTTTTGCACGATAGTTGCCTTGTGTCTTAGGGCCCTTAGGTTTGGGGATGGTGCCAGATTGGAGACTGAGTGGATGAATGTGATCCTCAAGTGGAATGGACTCAGAAAAACAAAGGTCTCAGTTAGTGGGAGAAAAATTGGCAACCACCCGGATAGTACTGATACTAAGGGCGCATTCACGCTACGGAAGATATTAACTGATTCGGCCACTCTACCCGTGCCATAGACTCCATTCTATGCTCGGGCAGATTCCATCCGCCCAAAGAATTGAAATGTAACGGGTTGAAGAGTCGAACGGGAGCAAGCGGCGGAATCTGCAGAATGTTATCCGCACGAATTACGTAGTGTGAATGGACCCTTATAAAATTGCACCTTGCCTTCATTGTATTGGATGTATCCATATTTTCCTGGACTCCCTAGGGCGGCATCCAACTTCAGCCATGGTTTTCAAATGCCAAACCATTGTGCTTGGGTTGCACTCATTTGTATAATAGATTCCTGGGATGGTTTGTTACTTGAAGTTGACTGATTTCGTAGGACTGCAAAAATACTCCGACAATCCCCAACAATCATGCAATCCCCCCCATATATATGGCTTTAAGGTCTGATCTTGTGATCAGTATACAATGATGCTACAGAGCCCTGGCCCAAATGATCATTTCCTGGAAGCCAGATTGGCAAAACTTCAACTCCAGATGGCTCCAAACTCAAATTTTAATCCCTTTTTTTTTTTTTTTTTGTAATTCATCATTCTCATCCACCAGTAAATCTTTTGTACTTTTCCTAACATCTACCTAATTTTTTTCAGTTGTCTAATTAGGTAATTAATTTTTCTTTGCTTCCATTCCAAGGCATCTTTTCAATTAAAAAAAACAACAACTTTTTTTTGTATTTTTGTTGGATTTTTCTACCCATTCCTACAGACAAAATACTTTTCAGTCACTAGTGTTGTAAAGCTTGAGAGATGTCCCAATGACACTTTTTCTTTTTCTCCGTGAGATTCTGCATTGTCTGAGACAAAAGCCTTTTGATCTTTGCATTGAAATTCCCCATAATCCTCTGTTCTGGGGACTTTCAGTAAGATTTATGATACATACAGGATTGCCTTATCAATTATTTACAATGTGCCAGGCTCACTCCCCAGGGCTGTCTGAGGCCTACACCATTAAAATCCCTAAAACCTTGCTTTATAAAAATGACAAAAAGGATTTTTTTTTTTTTTTTGTTCCCCTATACTCTTAAGCAAAATAATAGAATTACATATTTTATGTTTTTTTTTTTGTTTTTTTTTTACCCCACACGGGATATAAAATAATTTTGCACAAACCAGCAATAGAATACTTGTGGGATTGGTAGGCGTGAATATTAATAGGCCCTAGACTGCGCTGTTCTCTATAATCTACCACACTTAATGATTCCTGTCAGCCTGGCGCTTTTCTGGCTATTTGTATTCCAGGATTTAGATTGTAATAGAATTTGAGGGGAAAAAAACAGCAAGAAAATTAGAAGAAAAACAATGTAAAATTACAAAAAAAAAAATTTAAATTGTAACTCACAAAATAAAAGTTGAATGAGTTCCCCAACCCATTGTTTACGACTGAGATTGCAACAGTTCTGGCAATGCGTATACATGGACGGCTTATAAATCTTTTACAGTGTACTGTTCCAGACAGGGTGAAGAAAAAAAAAAAAAAACCTCCCATGACATATGTTTATATTAATGCCCTTTGCCTCCCGGCTGCATACACTCAACTTTTTTTTTTAGAAAGAAAAAAAAAATCTGGTTACTCCACAATTGGCTTATTCTAAACAAAATGTTGATTTAAATTGTTATGATAAAAAATATTTGGAATTTTTTCTTTTGATATAAACAAAATTTCTCTTTCCATAACGGTCGTGTATTTTAACTGCTTTGGTATTTGTTTTAATTTCTACTTAAATTCAATTTCAAAATTGTAAACAAAAATTTTAGACCTATCGTGGTTAAACTTAAGGTAAATAAATAATAAATTTACACGTGGACAAATCTGGATGATACAGACAACATCCCCCCCCCCCCATATGATGATACTATGAGACCTGAATTTTAGAATGCAATTACTCTTAAGCTCCATTTTCTGTCCTGCAGAATTTATTTGATCCATTCTAGGGTTGTTCTTCCAAAATTTATTTTAGTGTTATTTTTTGGTAATATAACCTTTTTAGTGTGTTTTTGTTTTCAATAGACTGTAATTTTTTTTTCTGATTTTTAAGTGAATTTTATTCGTTTCAGGGTACAATGAAGTCCAACAAAAGCCCTGTAGAGAGAGACAATATTTTAGTGCTTTCTGTGGGTGGTGATAATGTTGTGACAATAGGCTTAAGAATTGCTAATGCCTCGTCCTCCCTGGCTAGAAATTAAATTTATTGCTCGTTGAATGGGTTATGGAGATCTGCGGCTGAAAAGGGAAAGGAGGAGAAGGAGGAGGGGGGGATGTCTTCACTTTCGCCCTTCTCTCTGTACATGCATTTAGTATTAAACAGACCTGACAGTGGTTACAGTACATTGGACATCTGGTTCATTCTGGACATAGCTTTTTATGTAACTAAAAAATTTTTTATTCCTTTCTAGACAATATATTTAAATAAAAAAATAATTGTAACAGTTTTTATATAACTAAATTACCTTGAGTGTTTCATTGACTTTTTTTTTTTTTTTTTAATTTCTTTTTAAAATTGTTTATTTACAAGTATTAATGTAGACCTCCCCACCCAGGAGTGATTTGGAGTTAAAGGGCTTATTCAGGTATAGCTATCATCTTGCAAAAACAGCACCAAGCCTGTCCCCAGGTTGTTTATGGTATTACAAAGCGGCTCCATTCACTACAGTGGAACTGACCTGCAATACCACACCCAAACTGAGACCAAAAGTGGTGCTGTTTTGGGAGTAAAACGAATGTTTTTTAAGACTAGGCAACCCCTTTAATGCCCTTACTTTTACACGCCCCTATTTGAGGCAGGAGCTGAGCACAGATCAGCGACACCGAGTGATCAGCCAACAAATGAGCAAACGCTCATTTGTTGGCTGATCCTGTCTTTGGTGCAGGCCCAAAATCACTGTAAGCAGCAAACCCCTTGCATATGTGAGAAGAAGGTGGAAGCGAAGGACCGAACAAACCATCCAAGAGATTCTTCATGCCACCCTTCTTACAGAAAATTTAAGCCGTGTAAAAAAAAAAAAAGTACCACTAGTTTGCCACTTGTATTGGGGGTCGTACACGGGTCTACCAGTTTAAAGGATCGCATGATCTCACCCATTTTCTAAGTTTAGAAACCAAAGTGTCAGGTGTGTCTCGAAACAAAGTTCTTGTCAGGCAAAAGAAATACACCACAAAAGTTTTGCATCTCTTGCCAAAAATCAACCGCAAACATAACAATAAACCTCTGTATGTTCCCGTGAGACCAGGACAAACTGTTGTTGTAGTTGGTGGTAGTAGTAGTAGTGTCCCTTCCATACGTGTTTATGTTCACTACAATTAAACACATTGGGGCGGGGGTTTGTTACACCGTGTATTTGTAGTTTGCCGGGAAAGTCACAAGGTAGACCACCTATACGTTGTACCATAAATTTCTAGGGTTCCAAATGGCTTCCTCTAATTTTTCCCTTCTAATGTCTAGCTACAGAAAAATTATTGGGGAGCCCCATTGGGTCAATGACTGGGTAGTATAATTTAAGTACAGCCTATTCTGGCAAGTCGTATAAATCCATGGTGACCATATATATCCATGTTTATATGTGCAATGAGTCACACATTTTTGGGATTTGCTATGGACCATGACCCACATACCAGTAAGGCACCCTGCACTGATGACTTCACAGATCTTAAGCCACATCTATGATTTATGGTATCCATTATCGATGGAGACCCTTTAAGCCAAGGCCCGATATGTCGGGTGTTTTCAGGGCACAATGAGCGTCTGTCTCCGGCTTCCTACACAGTCTGCCCTTCAGGCTTGTGCTTTGTAACCTGTTTCCCATCCTTTGTCTCGCTGCTTGTGTCATTTCACGGATAATGTACTTTGTTCCTTGTGTTCATACCTGGGTTTGTGTTCTCTCTCTGTTTACAATGGTTGCTGCTTGAATAGAATGGCACATTATTCCGTGGTGTCATAGGGCTCGTTAACCCTTTTTAGACCCTGGAGGAAGTGGAAAGAGAGTCCTCTCATTTACAGGATAAATATTTGGGAGGGGTATTTCAATGGTAATAGGAAAACAAATGCTCCCTTGTATTCGGTCTTCTGGCCATGTTTCCTTTCCTTTGGTGGTATTTTCCTGTTTCTTACCTCCTTTTGTTGTTTTTTTGGGCCAATTATTTGGCATGGAGCCCTTTGGGTCAACCCACTTATTGGATACAGTCCTTGTAGGTTGAGCGTTGATCCCAGTGAAAGCCAGTTGGTCCATCTTAAATGGCCTTAAGGTCCCCATACACTTTATGCTTATGTTGACTGAACTTGCCATATAGGTGTATGGGGGTCTCCCGAGACTTCCACAGACAGATAATGTCAGGCATAGTGGAAAATCATTGGCCAACTCCTTTGTTCTCAAAGAGATACACTGCCACTAGAGCTGTCTGGTTGCAGCTTCCCTCCCCATATAAAACGCAGGAACATTCGGCCATGCAGAATGTTCATGCATATGGGGAGGATTAGAAAGATAACTGACAATTATTGAAGGTGTATGGCCAACTTTAGGCTGCTGCTTGCCACCTCTGATGGTGGCTTATCTTCTCCGTTAGAACACAGGATTGGGCGTGTTTACATTCTGGCTATCTCCATACACATTTGATTTTTGGTTGGCTTTGACAGAATTCACCATCTTGTGTGTAAATCCACCTTTTTAAATAAGGTGAATTTGTTTTTGCTAAGAAAAGGAAGCAGCAAAGAGTGGTCTGCATCTGCCTTTTTGTGGCCACTTCTGTAGTCATACTTAGAGATGAGGGAACTCCGAGTACGCTCTGGTTCGTCTGAACGCTCTGCGTTTGATTACCAGTTGGATGGAGGCCATAGGTTGTATCCATGTTTTCCAGGAATCTCTAGGGCTCCATTCAACTTTTTCAGCCACCGGTAATCAAATGCCAAGAGTTTGGGTTCAGCCGACCTTAAACATTCTCAAGGTACGCAAGTTTGCTCATCTCTAGTCAACCCAATCTTTGACTGCTACTGGTTGGTTAGTTTAGATAACGTCTTAAGTAAACAACGATGAAACACTATAGTAGACCAAATTTCCTTTCTTTTTGGCTGAGGCCTACACATCTAGGCAAGTTGAGCAGCTGTATTAGTTGTATGAAGTGACGTTCACACAATTCGAGCTTGACAACTACCCTCCACCCACATTTTTCAGAACGATTTCTCTAACGTTTGTTGACTCCTACAGGGTGTGATTAATGCGTCATTGGCCAAGAGCAAGTTTCTTGTGGACCTTGTTCCTAACCTAAAGCAGCTTTCTCTCTGGTCTTCTCTTCATACCTTCATCCTTCATGCATTTTCTCTGTCATCCCCAGTTATTTTTATTTATGAACAATACATTTTCCTCCCATTGTTGACACATTTCTTTGCTAGAACATCCAAAGCTCCCTTCTGTGGCTTGTATTCCATGTAAACCCTTTGTCTCCAGTTGCCAAATTAATTCCATCTTCTCCTTTTTGCATTTATGAAATTCCTCAGCCTCTGTGTTCCTGGCATAATATTTCATAGCCAGCTTCCAGAAAGCAGGAGGAATGTGTGCGGCAGACTAGGGTGATATTCGGGATTTTTTATGGCTGCCGGTCAGCATGCAGACATTAAGAGCTGCCGATGATGGATGAGGTTGAGATGAGGTAATGAACTCTCATCGTGTGAGCGTGGGACTGGCAATCTAGGATTTCCTTAATGTCTGCTTGGATTTCCAGAGCCAGGAAGGAATTAATATTTATTTTCTCTCCATTTTTTTTGTTAATGAATCCTTTCAGATCATACCCAGCATGTCTGGCGCTTCACAGCCCATTGTCAAGTCAATGTTAAGTGCTAATGTGTGGCCATTCACGTAGTTGCCCATTCATCATGTTGGCAGCTCTAGCAATCCTATATATTATTGTATGCCTTCCAGTTGATATGGGTAGAATAAGTAATTTCATTTTTACTTTATATCTGTAATGCACTGTGAATATTATAGCCAATATGTAATTTACCTTGGATAGGTCATTTGGCCAAAAATAAATGGTTCTAGGTGATGCTTATTGTTGGCCGGCAAAATATAAATCACTCTGTGGTTGGTTTTAGACAAAGCCTCACATATATGTGGTTTTCAGGGGGTGGAGAAATATAGCTTTGAGCTTTATGCTTTTTGTTTTTAAAGAAATTTTTTTTTTTTTATTTAAATGATTGATTGAAATTTTTAAAAATTCTTCCTCCTCAGTGGTTTAACCTAACCTGCGTTTGTTGCCTTTAGCTATACTGTTTAACTTGCAATGTTTTTTTTATTCTTTTATTTGTAGGTGTTTGATAATACAAAAAGGAGTTTCCTAGAAGAGAAATCGATGATGTATATCTGAGGAAAACTTTTTTTTTTTTTTCCCCCAAAAAAATTTTGATCCAGATTTCACTCTTAAGATGCACGAAGGATAGTGGGAAAAATTTACACAGTCCTAGCCCGTCTCTCCTGTTATCATAACCTGGTAAGTGTCCATGTACGGTATACCTTTTTCTGTTTGAAACGGGAAAACACAATGTGTAAAAAAAAAATAAAAATTAAATTATTTATAAATCTGTTTTGCAAGAATATTGGTTTCTGCCGCCTTTATTGGGTCGTTCCTTAATGTTGCCTATTTGTAAACTGGTATTACTACACCCTATTATATTATTGACTCATTAGCGGTTATTTTACTAGGTTGCCAAGTATTTTTGTGTCTGTGTTTTATTGTTTATTGTGGTTTAATATGACAGACAGGCTTCTAAATCATATAGATATATATAAAATTAAAATTTATATGTCTGGCGACACTGAAGGCAGTAGTTATTCAGTGACAGGAGTTTGGCTTGAGTTGCACTGTAAACTACAGTTTCACAATATGCCAATGTAATCATTTTTTGGGGATTTATATTTTTCTATATTTCTTAATAGCTCAAATCAATTGTTTATTTTTGAAATTTATTTTTAAGACCTTTTTACATAGGCTAATGATCAGGAAGGAGTATCCATTCAGCTGATCAATGCTTGTTCTTCCTGATAATCACCCCAAGTACATGGGGCTATAGTCTGTTGTACCAGATCTGTGAGCCTGGTCATGGAAAGTAAAGGCTCTATTACACAGGCCGATTACCTGCCCAATCGGGCAACTATTACCCTGTGTAATAAAGACAAACATCACCCGAGGAGCCGATTGTCAGCTGGTTGTTGTCTTTCAGCAGGTTTGAAAATGGCTTTGTGTAATAAGAGGCTAATAACGATAGAAAAGTTGTACTTGCCTGTCCAGGTTCCACTGTGTTGGCCTTCCTGTTACCTGCTCACTGCAGCCACCACTGACACTTCCAAACCCATCTGTGCAGTGACAGCCCACTCAGCCAATCACTGGCCAAGACACTGTCCTTTCTGGGCCAGTGATTGGCTGAGTGGCTTGTCACTACAGAGACTCCTTTGGCAGTGGCTACGGTGAGTGGGGAACAGGCAGGAGGACACCAGGGGAGCCTGGACAGGTAAGTATTACTTAGTTATTTTCTCTATATGCCAGAATACCAGCAAGGGCTGCAAAAACATGGCTAATGATGTCCATGCAGCCCTTGCTGCATGATCATCAAGCAGTGCAACAGGCTCAGTAAGCGAGCACCAATATAGCAGATAAGCTCTCTCTTACATAGAAAATCAGGCCGTGTAATATGGCTCTAACTTGTAGTCCCAAGCTGAAGCACAGTTTTAGGCCCCAAGTGTCATGTGCCTCCAGGGGCAAAGACTGAGTTTGCTGTCCCAATTCTGTATACAAACCTCTTGGTTTAGTAGCTTGTTGGTGCGATGTGCACCCAATTCTCCTGATAGGTGGGCAGGGGCTTGTTGCAAAGCATAGAGGGTAAGTGGCCTGCCCCTCTGCCTTATTTATCACCAGGAGATGGTGTGAATTTCTGAGACCGCCACACGGCAGCCTCAGATTTTCCCGATCCAGTGAGAGGCGTGCGCCTTTCAATAATTCTGGTGTGGGGGCTGGGACTTAGGTAAGAGTGGTGTACAGATACATCGGTCTTAATCAATCTCCCCCACCCCCCTCCTTTGTGTATACAGCTCCTATACAACCCTTTATGGTTGCAGACTGCAAACCTTGTGTAGTCTAGTCCTTTATTCATGTGTTTCTTCATCTTAGTTTTTAGGGGTGTTTAGTTTCTCCATCTTCGTTTTCTAGGGTGTTTAGTACTGCTTTATTTTTAAGGGTGTTTAGTCTCTTCTTCTTCGTTCTTTAGCGTGTTGAGTGACTCTCTATCTCGTTGTTGTAACCGCTATGAAAGATTTACGTAGAGGATCCTAAACCAAACCACAGGGAACCATTCTGTATTTTATTGATCATGTGCAGTTCATTAAAGAAGAAACAATTGTGCAACTGGAAGTTGTTATCCGGCCCATAAATATGTTTAAAAGATTCCAAAAAGTTCTTGTCCTTGAGGAGCCCAGAACCTTCCCTATGACATACTGTATGTATTTAGGAAGCTATTCATTTTCTCACCAGGCCTTTAATGTGTGGCGGGCCTCTTAAAGGGATTTCCAAGAACTTTATGAATAAAGTTTATTGAAGCGAGTATATACGTTTTATTATAATGTTTTCTGGACAACCCCTTTTGACCTGCTACCTATCAGCAGCACTTACAGAAGCCTCCAAGCTCCTCGGTCTTTGGGGATCTATGTTTGTTGTTTACAATTGTGCCCCCCACATCTCTGGCCTCCAATGAAAGCACAGTTGTCATGATGTTGATGTGGTCTGATCATTGGCCCCACGTTAAGGCCGCCATACAAATTTACCAAAATTTGGACAAACCCAATGTGTGTGTTTTTTTGTTTTTTTGGGCCCAGATAATCATCATGGAATGTATATGGATACCTCCTTACTCTCCACTGATGGGTAATGGTAGTGATTTACCTCTCCTCTCTCCCATCACTATACGTGAGTGCTGGACCAAACCAAATGAAGTCAAATGAATGTTTGGCTGACTGTTATTCAAGGTATAGGCACCTTTTTATAGGGCTGGAGGAGATTACCAGATTGATATATTGTATTAAGGGGAAAGATTCAGTATCACTGTATTTTAATAATGTTAAATATTTTCTTTTTTAGGTCTAGGAGTCCAGTGGGCGGTCCTGATAAGTGACTGACAACTCTCTCTTTATGCGCACTCGTACAGGAAGTGTTGTCAACTGATAGTATGACCACCTACTGGACTCCTAAGCCCAGAATAAGCAGGGATTTCACTTAAGTCACAGATTCTACAACCTTCTCAGCTCTTCCTCTGTAATAACATGATGCTGATAGTTTAGAATAACTTTTCCCGCCAAAAGTTCCCTTTTAAGCTGAATTCCTAAAGAAGACTCCTTCCCCTTGCAGAGGCGTAGAGGCTCTATTCTATTGCAGAGGGGCAGATTTTCACGTGGGAGGACTGTCTAATGGTTCAGCCATTCTGTGAACAGGTTCTACAGGTTCTCCCTATCAGCTGGCCTTCTATTTCAGCTTGGCTAATATGTTATTATGGCATTAAGAGTCGGCCGCTTATTTAGAAAAGTCGTTTAGTTAAACTAGTAGATGTAGACTTTCCCGTGTGTAATTTGTATCTACACTTTACATAGCTATCATGTGATTATAGCAATGGCATTGTCTGAGAACGGGGAGTGGGGGGTTGAGTGGTATAGGGAATTAAATAAAAAAATGAAACATTTTGCCCATCCTGTAAATGGGAGAGAATTAAGGCCCTATTCCACAGAACGATTACCGGCCGTATTCGGTCGATGATCGTCCCATGGAATAAAAGGCACAGCACTCACCTGCTCGCTGCAGCCGCATGTAATAGCGGCGACAGCGAGTGGGGAACGAGAAGCAAACGAGCGCTAATAGCGCATGTTTGCTCCTTACAGTCGGCTTGTGCAATAGGGGCTTTAGAGATGAGCCAACCTCGAGCACACTCTGGTTCATTCAAACTCGAAGTTGGATGCAGCCCTAAGGCTGCCTGAAAAACCTGGATTCAACCTATGGTGATATCATGCTTGAGGATCGCTCATCTCTAGATAAATTCCACCCCAAATAGTTACCCCTACCCCCCCCCCCCCCCCCCATATCATATCATTAGTGTTTTGGGAAATAAACCATGTATATTGGCACTGATGAATTACACTTGTACCCTCCTCTTTCCAGCCAAGGATGCCCTGACTTCCAGTGCTTCTTTTTGGCTTTTGTTCCCTACTTTTCTTCAGTGTGTACCATGTATGTATTTTTGTATCATTTAAGAAGCCTGTCGCCCTCTATTTCAGTCAGAGCCTGGATGGACGGCTGGAAGACTGAGAGATGCTTGAGAACCATTACGGCTCATTGTTGAAGCACGAATGCAGATCCTTAACGTCCTTTTATCAAGCCAACTATATGGAGTCCACTTCATGGTTGCTTCCCTGTGTTAATGTGCTTTTAGGTCTCCAAGACCTTTGAAGTCGTCATCGTCCCCATCATTTCTCAGTGAAGGAAATTGAAGGCCTAAAGTGCATCTTTTTGTAACAATATGTGCCTAGGTATATGTGCCTACAGCAACCTATTGGATCCTCCTGGTAAACTAATATATTCCATTGAGACCTCATATTAATTCAAGATGGAGCACCTCCATCAGCTCCAACAGCTCTATTATATTTAATGCCAAGAATGACTGACTAAGTTACTGTGGGGTTCATTGGAGCCCTGGGACCTTAAGGAAGCATTCATACATTCTGTGCACTGTCGTGACATGCTACGGAACAGAGTACCTGGCATACTCATACTCATACTCATACTCGTTCGCATTTACGGAACATGTAAATGACCCCTAACATCTCCCGGAGTTAAAGAAATCTAAAATGCCTGATCTATCGGATCATCCCTTGTTTACAGGGGTGAATTATTTTGTTGCGGATTATCGGTCCATGTAAAAGCGTGAGAAATCAGCTGATAAACAGAAATGCATTTTGTCGGCTGGCGGCATAATTTGTTTGTACTTAAAGGAGAAGTCCGGGGAAGAGGTAGTTGACATAACAACATGCATTTACTTCTCTGGATCCAGCACAGGAGTCTGCTGTCCTTCTTTCCGGTTCCCCAGCTGCTTCTGGGTCTGAGCGGGGACCCGGGTCATGACGTGTCAGCCAGTCAACGCCCGTAGCACGATCCCGCCTTGGTGGCTGACTGGCTAAGCAGGGCTGACACATCACAGCCCGGGTCCCCACTCAGACTAGGAAGTGGATGGGGCACCGGGAACTGGAGCTGGGGACAGCAGACTCCTGCGCTGGAGCCAGGGAGGTAGGTGCATGTTAAAGGGGCACAAACAATCCAGTGCCTGTTCATGGGGCCAGCTTTACAATTGATTGAGCCTTGTAAAACACCAATGGGCAGGATCGCTTGTTCCCTCACTAAAATCTTAAAAGCAAAGATTATTTGGAGAGAGCACTCCTGCCGACAGATGGGCACAGGATGTGTGAAAAGTCGGGGCCCTATTACAGGGGATGATTATCGTGCGAAAAATCATTATATCGTTTGAATTTTAACGTTAATCGTTCTGTGTAATTGCAGGCAACGATTGAAAAATCGGTCACATGTCGTTTATGATTTAGATTAGGGATGGTCCGAACTTGCTGGGGATGGTCCGAACTAGCTCTCGGAAATGATTCCCGCTGTCTGCCCGCTCCGTGGAGAGGGTGGATACAGTGGGAGGACCGCCTGGAAAACTAAGATACAGCCATAACCATAGGCTGTATCCCAGTTTTCCAGGCGGTCCTCCCGCTGTATCCACCCGCTGCACGGAGCGGCCAGACAGCGGGAATCTGATGCAGAGATTTCAGGTTCATACGAACACGAACCTCGGAAGATTTGGACCATCCCTAATATAGATCTGAACCTAAAATTATCATTAATCATTCGCTGTAATTCCACGTTCGTTAGATCGTTAGTTAAAAATCGCTCATTTTAACAGCACCCTTAGTGTCCATATATACGTAAACGCTAACATAGTAGGCATATGAGTGATCCTTTTGTTCTTTGGGAGATGAGCTACTGTCAGAGCAATCTGGCAGCAGCCTACCCCACTTCTCTTCTGATGCCACGTGCTGTGTATCCAACATGTCTGACGTATCTGTTGGGGGAGAGTTGGGAGGCCCCATACACATCAGATGATTGGCGGGGTTGGGTGATACTTATATAACATGTCTGGCCACCTGTAGATTGTAATCCTTTTATCCAGCTTCACACGGGGGCTGTAACTCTTGCATAAATAATGCCGCCTAGGTGTTTGCTGTGTAATCTGCAAAGATTGATCCAGGTCTCTTTAATCTTTCGTTCCTAACACTGGGACTGGGAATGTGATGTCACGTTTTGAGATATTGCATCATCATATATTACTTTTGTGTGTTTTTTGGCCTTGTATACTATTCTGTGCCCCCATCTTTTGGCGGCTGGTTTTTCAGGGTCCTGTTAGCCCGTGTTGGACTGAAGTTCTTTTGTCTCTCTAAGCTTTTTCATGGTCGTCTCCCTGGAGAAACTTGATCCCTTTTTCTGAACAATGGAAGAAGAGTTACAAAATAAAGAATTTTTTCTTCCCCCCCCCCCTCCAGTTCCACTCCTTGCTCGCCCTTCCTTCCAGCCTCTCCACCCTGCTTCTCTCCATGCATTTGCTTGGGTGAATTTTTCTAGGCCTTGCTGCCATTACCTTGGAAACCAACGGGGTGCTTATGGGGGAGGGTGGGAGAGATGCGCGGAGACCAGGCCTTTTGGGTTTCCATGGTAATAGATGCGAAAAATCTGGTATTCGGGACAAAAGCCTTCACTGACTGCAGCATCCTGACCCTGTCCATCCAAAACCAGTGGCTGGAAGCAGGACATGATTGGATCTGTATTTTTTCCGTCGTGTTTCTATGGTCACCAAGCCTTGTCATATTGTCCCTCTGCTGTTCACGGAGCACAAGATGTCACTTCAGATGTCACTCAAACTTGACAATGCTCAATGCTGGTTTTTAAAGGTGCCGTTTTTTTTTTTTGTTTTTTTTTTTATAAGTTTCCAATTTGACCAAGTCACATGTAAATGACAGACGGTAGGGGACATTATATGGCACCTCCTGTAGTCAATAGACATTAAGAATTCTATGGTAGGAAAATCCTAAGGGCGTTCTTATAGTTTCCCTTTAGTGTGGCTGCCCCAGATCCCCAAAAATTGCATGCAATGTTTTTTACAGGTCCATGGACATAAATAGGAATAGACTAAAGCTGTCCCAATTACGTTTATGGGAGATGTTACTGGAGGGACGAACGCAACTCGAGCATGCTTGACTCCAATCAGCATTTGAATACCGGTGGCTGAAGAAGTTGGATGCAGCCCTAGTGGGTCTGGTAAAATATGGATTAATCTATAGACTGTCTCCATGTTTTCCCAGATTCCTTAGGGCTGCATGAAACTACTTCAGCCGCTGGTATTCAAATGCCGAACAATCTGACTCGAGTTTTGCTCTTCTGCTGTACTCTGCTCTTTTGGTCGCTCCATAGGAATGAATAGAGATGCGGGTCACATGCTGACCCCCGGGGCTCTATTCTCAACAGAGCCAGCGGGGTCCGATATGGAGATCGCCAGGGGGGTTCAGTGGACGGACCCCCACAATCTCCTACTTTTTCCCTATTCTGTGGGTAGGGGAAAAGTGAATTTTTTCCTGAAATACCCCCTTTAAGCCTAGTGGTGAAAATGTAAACTATAAAAAATATGTAATGTTAGGACTTTAATGGAACAATGGGTCAATTTTTTTTTTTTTTTTTGGCATTATATTTTTGATGGCCTATCTTTACAATGAACAGACAATAAAAAATTAATGGCAAAAAATGTCTGATAATGTTAATGAGAAAAAAATGTGGCAATCATTGGTGACTCGCGATCCCCTACGATCAGCCAATCGGGAAGGGCGCAGGAAGTTGGTAGAATCGGATACTGATAGGACATTAATAATATAATCCCAGAATGCCCCTTATAGTGGTCAGATGATCACATTGAGGTTTGGCTGCTTTTCTGGTTTAGGTCTCATTGGCAAATTGGGAGGAATCTTAAATGGGGCAACCATTTTAGTAACTATATTTGGGTGAAAAATGTGTTTATAGTAGATTACAACCTTACGGGCAAACCTGCTGGGCTAGCACTTCTGAATGCGAGATGTCTGAAGGAGTTTTCATATCTCAAGCATGTACTAAGGGGCAGAGAGCGATCACTCCTTTGTGTGGTCCATAACCATATCCAGAACTTATTGACCTTACCCAAGTCTCTCTCGGTTCATCCTGTTTGATGCTTCCTGGTATTCTCCTACTCTATGGTTGTCTTATAGTGATATCTGACCCTTATATGTGACCTCAGTCTTCAGGGAAACATTCCCACAATGCAAATAGTTGTGAATAGGCCTCTGCCATAGAACTATAGAGAGTACACAAACCCTTCCGGAAAGACCTGATTCCTGCAGCCTCATGACACACTATACTATACTAAGCAAGGATTGCCCATAGGAATTTAATGGACTGCAACGATTAGTAAACAGGCTGATATTTCTATCAATTCAGATGCCTTTTTGTCCTGTTTGGCACAGTATATAGGAGCAGTATTAGGCTGGGTTCACACATAGTATATTTCAGGCAGTATTTGGTCCTCATTGCAACCAAAACCAGGAGTGGATTGAAAGCACAGAAAGGCTATGATCACATGAAGTTGAAAATGACCGTCATTTAGGGTACGTTCACACTTACTGTATCTGCAGCGTATTTTCTGCTGCGGATCCGCTGCAGATTTCATCTAAATAACAGAACACAGCAACAAATCTGCACGATCAAATCTGCTGCGGATCCTGTAGGTGTGAACGCACCCTTGATGGCAAATATTTGCTGTTATTTTAAAACATTGGCTGTTGTATTGAAATAATGGCAGTTATTTACTGTTATATGATGGCCATCCACTCAATTTCAACATTGTGTGACCAGATCCTTTCTGTGTTTTTAATCCACTCCTGGTTTTGGTTGCAATGAGGACCTGACATGAGGACCAAATACAGCCTGAAATATACTGTGTGTGAACCCAGCCTTATAGTAGTTATCTTCTTGTATATAGGAGCAGTATTATAGTAGTTATATTCCTGTATATAGGAGCAGTATTATAGTAGTTATATTCCTGTATATAGGAGCAGTATTATAGTAGTTATATTCTTGTATATAGGAGCAGTATTATAGTAATTATATTCTTGTATATAGGAGGCAGTATTATAGTAGTTATTCTTGTATATAGGAGCAGTATTATAGTAGTTATATTCTTGTATATAGGAGCAGTATTATAGTAATTTTATTCTTGTATATAGGAGGCAGTATTATAGTAGTTATTCTTGTATATAGGGGGCAGTATTATAGTAGTTATATTCCTGTATATAGGAGGAGTATTATAGTAGTTATATTCTTGTATATAGGAGGCAGTATTATAGTAGTTATATTCTTGTATATAGGAGCAGTATTATAGTAGTTATATTCCTGTATATAGGAGGGAGTATTATAGTAGTTATATTCCTGTATATAGGAGCAGTATTATAGTATTTATATTCTTGTACATAGGAGCAGTATTATAGTAGTTATATTCCTGTATATAGGAGCAGTATTATAGTAGTTATATTCCTGTATATAGGAGCAGTATTATAGTAGTTATATTCTTGTATATAGGGGCAGTATTATAGTAGTTATATTCTTGAATATAGGGACAGTATTATAGTAGTTATATTCTTGTATATAGGAGGGAGTATTATAGTAGTTATATTCTTGTATATAGGAGGGAGTATTATAGTAGTTATATTCCTGTATATAGGAGCAGTATTATAGTATTTATATTCTTGTACATAGGAGCAGTATTATAGTAGTTATATTCTTGTATATAGGGAGCAGTATTATAGTAGTTATATTCCTGTATATAGGAGCAGTATTATAGTAGGTATATTCTTGTGTATAGGGGCAGTATTATAGTAGTTATATTCTTGTATATAGAGGGCAGTATTATAGTAGTTATATTCTTGTATATAGGAGCAGTATTATAGTAGTTATATTCTTGTATATAGGAGCAGTATTATAGTAGTTATATTCCTGTATATAGGGGCAGTATTATAGTAGTTATATTCCTGTATATAGGGGCAGTATTATAGTAGTTATATTCTTGTATATAGGAGCAGTATTATAGTAGTTATATTCTTGTACATAGGAGCCAGACAACCATTTTGTAGGCTTAGGGTACAAACCCACTTGACGTATTTGCTGCGTGAATCAGTCTTAAAAATAAGCAGGCAAAACGCAAGTTGGCTTTATACGATTGTTCTGCGTTAAAATACGCAATTGCGTATTTTTGAAGCGTGAAGCTACATGCGTTTTTCGCACAGGTTGTTAACAACTGATGCTTTGCTAACAACAAGCTTCACGCTTCAAAAATACGCAATTGCGTATTTTAACGCAGAACAATCGTATAAAGCCAACCTGCGTTTTGCCTGCTTATTTTTAAGACTGATTCACGCAGCAAATACGTCAAGTGGGTTTGTACCCTTAAACTTAAAGAACATATATCACCCACTCTACTTGGCAGCTCATAGCTACAATTAAGGCATGGAAGAAATCTTTGGTCAGTGTGAAGAAATTGACATGTTTTGAGGTTTTTTGTATGGTGATGGGGTGACCTACACTTGTAACATGCCCTACATTATGGTGCTGATGTTGACCCCCTGGATTGTGACTATAATAACTATTCCTTTGTTCTTTCTGAATTGGTGACTTTCCCAGAGGTTATAGGGACTCAATCAAGTGTTCCTTAACCAATGAGACGTAACATTAAATCTTTTATAACTGACCTAATTCCTTTATTGTGGTTTCCATGTGGTCACCATGTAGCCTGACAGGGCTTGTAAGTATTATTGGAAGTAGCCAAATGTCTTGGTGAGCCGGTAATGAATACTGAGCATCTAGATTCTAGACTAAAAAAAAAAATTTTTTTTTTTTTTTTGTCCTTTTGGACCTTTTTAATTTAGCGGTGTGGTATAGCCCTACCCAATGATACCCCAATGTAGCGGGCTAATGTATTCTTGACCTTTTTCAATTAGAATTTTGGAGACTGCTCACATTAAAAACTGTCTGCCTAGTAACAGATCTACATCCACCATCTACATCGAGTTCTGCCCCCGGGTACACGGAACAGATGTCACCATCCAAATTTAACAAGTTCCCTTTTAATCCAGAAAGTTGGCTACCTTTTATTTAAGAATGTGAATTACTCGATGGTTTTGGCACAAAAACAATAGAATAATGATGGGAATCTGCAGCGATAATATTTTTTGTATTTTTATATTATTCGTCTTTATTGACTGTCAAACGAAATCGACAAGAAAAATACCGCCAACTGTTCCTCGCAGACATGTTGAGCATCTTTAATTAATAACCCTCATTAAGTATTCCTGGCAATTTATAAACCGTGGGAGCTGAGGCCGTTTTACTGTTTCGGGGAATATTCTAGAGCCAGGTAATCAAAAATAGATTTTTTTTTTTTCCATTCGGCTTTACTCTTGAATTTTTATTAACTCCTCGAAATGACTGGAGTGACTGACTTGGCCATAAATTATGTAACACTTACGATGTCCCTATGTGTGTAGTAATTTAATCGATGCGACTGATAATGTTCAGTAGTGGTAGCACTACTGTTTTTATTTACTTAACCCTTTAATTTTCTAGTACTCTAAAGGCCCTATTACACAGAATGTTTACAGCTTTACTTGCCAGTCGTTCAGGCTGATAATTGTTCAGCGTAATATCCCATGTTGAAAATCAACGTAGTAGCCCATGTTGAAAGGCAAGGCCGATTGTGGTCATTCAACATATTGAAACATCACGATGTGTGTAGCGTTGATCTGCAACGCGGCGTTCTGTGTAATAGGAGTGGCATGTGCTGCAATTGACTTCAATGAGCAGCCTGGGCGATCTAAGGATCATTCGGGCGCCCCCTTCTGCCTATTACTTGATCGCTGTCTGTTCATAGTGCAGCGAGCGAGGAATGAGGGGGAAACAAGCGCTGAGCTGACAGTCCAGTGCTTGTTTCCCCCAGAGCATTTGTCCATTTAATACAGCCTTAAAGGGGTACTCCAGGCTATGTGTATTTTCAGTGTACAGCCGGTGAGGGGGTGGATATAGAAGCCGACGGTCAATTACCTCTCTGGTTCCAGCGCCGGGTCCCGAATCGCGCCGCCCCATTCTCACGTCCGGCTGCCGCTTCCTGGTCTGAGCTGCGGCTTGAGACGTGACCTCTCAAGGCAGCTCAGCCATTCAGCAGTCGTAGTGGAGTCCTGCCTCGGCCGCTGAATGGCTGAGCTGCCTTGAGAGGTCACATCTCAAGCCGCAGCTCAGACCAGGAAGCCGTAGCTGGACGGGAGAACGGGGCGGTGCGATCCGGGACCCGACGCTGGAACCGGGGAGGTAAGTGACCGGTGGCTTCTATATCCACCCCCTCCCCGGTCGTACACTTAAAATACACATAGCCTGGAGTACCCCTTTAATGCTTCCCATAGATTTAAGGTAGAGATTAGTGAATCACTCATCTAAACAAAGTGAAGCGCTTGGTTTGATCTGCTCCTCAAGCTGTGCCCGTTTATACTCTTGCACCATTCATTTTTTTAAATGGGTGAAGGGGGAGCCGCTGCCAGACAACTCTGGCATCTGAAAGGAGAGCAAAATTATTTGGGCACTGAAAATTAACATGTCTGATCCTTCACCCAACATATACATCAGTTATGGCAGTTAGCTGATCTCGACACGACGGTTTAGCGCCGATTGTTTTTTTTTTTCTCTAAACATTTATGGGGGCTTAACATGAACTGTTGACTACCCATATAGGTTAGTTGGCCACTCCTGTACTAGTCCTATGAGAGACATAGACACACAATGAATGTTTGACGAAAAAGACTATTTACATTGGTTCTTCACAACGGAATTCCGCCAGCTGTGCGCTTTCACGGACGCGCGCCTTTCCGCCAGCTGCATAGACACCATTCTATGGGCCGGCTGATTTCGCATTCTGCCGAAAGAATTGGCATGTCAGTTCTTTAAGCAGAATGCGGAATCAGCCGGCCCATAGAATGGTGCCTGTGGGACCGCCTGTAGGAGGGTACGACAGCGTATCTCTTTTCCCCCAGCTCTCGATCAAATCCAACTTCATTGCTTCATTATAGTCTAAGAAGAAAATGACTTGGATGCTCTGCCGACCAAGGAGTAGAGCACTGTATCTCCGGATCGCAGTGGGTCTCAGGATTGAGACTTGGTGCTATCAGTAACTTTGGTGGATGTGTAATGCTTTAAAGCTGCTTATCCAGAGTTAGGAAAAACACAGCTACTTTATTGCAAAAACAGCACCACCCCTGTCCTCGGGTTGTGTGCAGTATTACAATTCTGCTGTATTTACTTCAGTGGAGCTGAGCTGCACAACCCAGACCAAAACTGAAGACAAGAGTGGTTCTGTTTCTGGAAGGGATTACCCCTTTAAAGGGGTTATCCAGCGCTACAAAAACATGGCCACTTGCTTCCAGAGACAGCACCGCTCTTGTCTCCTGGTCAGGTGCGGTTTGCAATTTAAGCTCCATTCACTTCAATGGAACTAAGAGGCAAACCCCACCCAATCTGGGGACAAGAGCGGTTCTGTCTCTGGAAGAAAGTGGCCATGTTTTTGTAGCGCTGGATAACCCCTTTAACCATTGGCCTTGTATTTATCATGTGCCTATTTTTAGGACACCTGACAGTTAGGGTCAGTTCACACGGAGTAAAACTGACGGATTTCCGTGGCGGAGAATCCTGCCAGCCTCCGTATCATACTGGCAGTCTATAGGAGGCTCGTGTGCCTCCTCTGCGCGGAACAATGGACATGCCAATTCTTCCGAACGGAGAGAGGAGGCGCTCTAGCCTCCCATAGACTGCCAGTAGGACATGGAGGCTTACAGGATTGTCTGCTGCGGAATTACGCCAGTTTTAGTCTGTGTGAACTCAGCCTTAGTCCTTCATAGAGACCTGAATGGCAAATCTAGTTATCGTAACTCCCTTTCCCCTCCAATATTGCTGCAAACCTAGATAAATAATTCTGAGGGTCTGAAACAGAACAATTACTCCAAGACTGAAAATGTATCGGTCTGAAATGTGCCGGCTATCGATGCATTATGTTGATGGTGTGAGTGCCTTTCACTATGTAAATTGAGTAATGAAGTGGATGTAACGGAGATGGTGCTGGACCAAGAGATAGTAGATTTTTTTTTTTAAATGATCCTTCTAGCTAAATGGCTGCTACCATGCTATTTTAGTCATCACCCTTAACGCTGTCATAGATTATTTACCATCACTTAAGTATGAGGAAATGCCGATCACGGCTCCTGTTTGCATTACCCAATGAGATTGGCGTTTTTAGAGAAAGACGAATGTACAAGGTAAACAGAACGCTGAGAGTCACAGAAACTTAAACAAAAAGTTGCCCCGGGGGTGGTTGATCTAGTAAATAAGGTAATGAGTTTTCCCTTGTTGGCTCAGGATGAGAGGAAAGTCTCCTATCCAAGGGTGAGTTCTGCAGGTGGTGGGCTCCCGCATGGTTCCCACCTCCATGTTTGAAGTTCTTCTTGATGGCATGAACCGGCGTAACCCGACAGACTCCGACATGTACCTTTCCTTATTAGTACAGCATGAAACCCCATCATCTTTTAATGGTTCCCAGGTGTCTGTAATTTCTAGGATCCGCATCCAAGTTTTATTCATTTATCTCATACATTTAATTTTTTTCCTTTTTTTTTTCCTTTAGTTCTTTGTATATTTTTATATTTTATTTTTATGAATATTTTGACCTTATGATTATACTGTCTTATCTATCATCTAAGTCTAGTCATAAAGGGGCAAACCAGACAAGTAGCCGAAGGGGGTTTCCACCTACATTCCATATACTGTAGACCGGTTGACATTGATGTGGTTCAGAGATTTGGGAAAGACTATGGACTTTTTCTGCTGACAATTTTTTTTTTTTTAATATGTTTTTGTTTCTATGACTATGACTGTGAATATGAACAAAGACGGCGCGGCACTCTGTAGAGTACCTAAATCTGGATCAGGGGGTTCCACAAGGATTCAGGTGGTCTTATGTCTATGGCGGCCTTCCAACAGCAGATGTCAGGGGACATCAGGATCAGGCATACGGATTTAAGCTCTGCTCAATCTGTTTGCTCTGGTGGTGGCTAACCTTTCCAAATCTTGTAGCGTTTGTGTGACCGCTATCTGCTGGCCCCCAAACCCTTGGTGGACTTCTGAGTCCCAAATGTGAGATCATGGCCGGGACAGGAAAGATATCTGTTGGCCGAATGACTGTTTGGCCAACGGTTATTAAAGGGGTTATCCAGAGCTACAAAAACATGGCCACTTTTCCCCCTCTCTTGTCTCCAGATTGGGTGGGGTTTCAAACTCAGTTCCATTGAAGTAAATGGAGCTTATTTGCAAACCACATCTGACCTGGAGACGAGAGGGGGATAAGTGGCCATGTTTTTGTAGCGTTGGATAACCTCTTTTAAAGGTCTATAGGCACCGAGAGATTTGTGGCCGGCTTTTGGTGATTCTTTGGACAACTATTTAATCATTCTTTTTTGTTTTTTTAGGTCCCCTTTTTTTCTTATGAGACGGACCAAGACAGCCAATCAAAATAGAGTCCCTCAAGGTGAAGGTCGATTTTCTGACGGCGCCTTTTGGCCTAAAAAAGCCTGTGCTGAAAGAGGCGGCAGCAGTTCTGGCTGCAGTTCCGGGTTCAGGGAAACCGAAATCTGTAAACGTGGATCGCCACAAAGGCCGTTACTCTGAAAACATGGACAACGAGTCCCAATATTCTGGGTACTCCTATAAATCCGGGCAGTCCCGGAGTTCACGCAAACACAGGTGAGACTTTCTGTTCTGTTCAGAATTTCAATTCCTTTTAAAGAAATTTGTACGTTTTGTTCATTATCTTGGTCACATTTAAACTATACCATATAAGTTTATGGATGTTATAAATGGCCGCTGCCTTTCTCTACACCTCCAGTTACTAATAGGCCTACTTGGAAGTCTCATTTTAAATCTTGTAACGCTCACCTACAATCTGGAGCACTGCCATTACTTCTGGTGATATCAGCGGTATGGTTGCGTCATGGTGCTATTGCTTGGCACTCGTAAAGCTTACCTAAGCCAACCAACGCCCTTAAGGGGCAAGTATGACAAACAACCTATTGTCAGCTACATGGCAAAATTTTAACTATAAAGAATCTCTTAAGAGATTTTTTTTTTTTTTTAATCACTTTGTTCACTTTCTGAACATATCCCCTGGCTAGGATTCCTACCAGTCCACTATTATATGTTGAGAAACCTGGAAGTAAGTGTTCTTTTTCTCTGCAGCGCCACCACAGGATAAACTGAGCATTACAGGGTGTCCATACCTACCAATGGATTACTTCTGACCAAGCTAAAGACACTCTTTATAGCCATCCCCTAGTGTGGCCTTAGAACGACCTAAAAGAATATGTACAAAATGGTTTTCTAAACCACTTTATAGGGGTATGCAAAAAATTTTCTTTCAAATCAACTGGTTTGAGAAAATTATATTGATTTTGTATGACATATTTAAAAATCTAAAGTCTTTCAGTACTTGTAAGCTGCTGTACGTCCTGCAGGAAGTGGTGTATTCTTTCCAGTCTGACACAGTGCTCTCTGCTGCCACCTCAGTCTATGTCAGGAACTGTCCAGAGCAAGAGCAAATACCCATAAAAAAAACACTCCTGCTCTGGACAGTTCCTTACATGGACAGAGGTGGCAGTAGAGAGCTCTGTCTCAGACTGGAAAGAATACACCACTTCCTGCAGGACATACAGCATCTGATAAGTACTGGAAAACTTAAGATTTTAAAATACAAGTAAGTTACAAGTCTATATAACTTTCTGACACCAGTTGATTTTAAAGAAAAAGATTTTTGTCGGAGTAAATCTTTTAAATTTGGTTTAAATTTTTGCTATTTTCAGTTATTTTATTATTTTTTTCTTTTTTCAGAGATCGAAGGGAAAGACATCGGTCTAAAAGCCGGGACGGCAGCAGCCGAGGAGACAAGTCGGTCACTATTCAAGCCCCCGGAGAACCTTTATTAGACAATGAGTCCACAAGAGGAGAAGAAAGGGTAAGATTGCTATATAAGTGTGTGTGTGTGTATATATGTATGTATATATATGTATGTATGTATGTATGTATGTATGTATGTGTGTGTGTATATATATATATATATATATATATATATATATATATATATATATATATATATATATGTGTAATATATATATATGTATATGTGTATATATATGTGTATATATATGTGTATATATATATATATATATATGTGTGTATATATATATATATATATATATATATGTGTATATATGTATATATATATATATATATATATATATATATATATATATACTGACAAAGGTTGCTAGACGGCACTGTGTAGGCTCTGCGGCTCAGGTGGGTGCACGAACTCAGGTAGCCAGACCCAAGCTTCCGAATTTCCAAATAGTCGAATGAGGCGGCACTCCAGTATAAGTGATAAAATAGTGGTTTTTATTCACCCATTGGTAAGCAACGTTTCAATCTCTCTTTGAGATCTTTTTCAAGGTTGCTTGAAAAAGATCTCAAAGAGAGATTGAAACGTTGCTTACCAATGGGTGAATAAAAACCACTATTTTATCACTTATACTGGAGTGCCGCCTCATTCGACTATTTATATATATATATATATATATATATATATATATATATATATATATATATATATATATATATATATATATATATATATATATATACACACAATTTGTATTAGATGTAAATCATATACACACACGTGGGTACATTTTCCATTTTTACTCCTGCGGAGCATTGTTCAGCGATGACAATGCTCATTCAATCCTAAAAACATTGCTTCCATCATGGGATTTTCCATAGTCTGTGGCAAACAACCACTTAACCCATGAACCTCCTACGCAGGCTATTCTGTATCCCCATTTGATGACTCCACACTGTCCTGCAGAGCATCGCAGCCATTACCTCCTCCTAACGCCTGACTGGACCTATGGCTAATGATTCTCCAGGATTGGTAATTAGCAGAAGGGCTTATTGATTATTTTGGCCCATTAATCGCCTCCCTGTCACCGTCCTATAAGCGGCCACACTGCAGGGTTAATGTGAGCAGGCAGCTGGGTGTGTAAGGGAGACGTGCCCCGGACCTGTGCATCTCTGGCCGCTCGCCAGGCAGAGTTAATGAGCTGATCCACAGTCGCAGCTCAGTGCACAGGGTAATTGTCAGGATTTTGCTATTGGGCCGTGATGATGTCATTGTTTCCCGGTCGTGTCAAGGGCAGGAAGGTACAATGTGCTGAAGCCATGAGCCTTGCTGTGGGAACTACATTATCCCGCTTCTCTCTACAAATCTACTCCTCTTAGCTCCATTACATAAGGATTTGTAAAGGGGGGAAATATCTGGACCACCCTAAGGAGTGCGCACAGTGTCCCTTCTGTGTTACTGGGACTCCATTCATCTCTATAGCACTGACGGAGATGGTGGAGTACAACGCTTGGCTATCAGCAGTCCTATAAAGAGTGGTCTTCCTGCTAATTCACAAAAGACCCTCTTTCTCGTAATCGGTGGGATCCCAGCAATTTGAATACTTGTCTACGTTATGGATAGGTGATACGTTGTATTTTTGGGATAAATTAAAGGGGTACTCCGGCAAAAATCGTTTTCTTTAAAATCAACTGGTTTCCGAAAGTTTGTAATTTACGTCTCTTTAAAATCTCCAGTCTTCCAGTACTTGTCAGCTGCTGTATGTCCTGCGGAAAGTGGTGTATTTTTTCCAGTCTGACACAGTGCTCTCTGCTGCCACCTCTGTCCATGTCAGGAACTGTCCAGAGCAGGAGAGGTTTTATATAAGGATTTGCTGCTGCTCTGGGCAGTTCCTGACATGGACAGAGGTGGCAGCAGAGAGCACTGTGTCAGACTGGAAAGAAAAAACTACTTCCTGTGGGACATGCAGCAGCTGATAGGTACTTGAAGACTGGAGATTTTTAAATAGAAGTAATTTACGAATCAATATAGCTTTCTGAAACCAGTTCATTTGAATGAAACAAAAATTGCCGGAATATCCCTTTAAACCTTTTAGAAAATTTCTGACCTGTCATAGTGATGAGTCAGAAGTTATGATCGGTGGGGGTCCGGGTGATCGCCCCATGGGTTATATAGTTACATGTGTCCATACATTTCAACCTATTATGCTGCAGGGATGATTCATAGAGAGGCAAAACAACATGAGGAAGAAGCTATTTTTTCTCCTGTTAGGGAAAAAAAATCTTTCTGATTCCAAATGTGTCAATCAGAATAAATCCCTTAATCAAGTCCCTTCTTAAAAATCTAGTAACCATACCTTGTAATATTTTACACTATATTCTACCCTTCTAAATATTTTGTAAGTTTGCCATCACTAGCAGAAAGCTTCATAGTGTCACTGCTCTTACAGTAAAGAATCCTTTTCTATGTTGTAGATACCTTCTTACCTTTAGATATAGCTGATGCCCCTTGACATAACTATAGTTCTAAGGGCGACCCCGGATATATTTACCCCTAGTTAAGTCACAGATTGGCAGATTGGTACTGCATAGATGGAGCTGCATAGATGAATGTTGGCTGGAATGGCCAATTTTGCCTATGTCTCAATACCATTGTTGTAAATTTGGCCAGTGTCTTCCAAGAAGATTCATTCCAAAGGTTCCATGTTTGACAGCCTGGGATAATACATATAAGTTATAACATAAGGTGTATACCAAGGAGTGGAGCCAGTGAAGGTGAGAATAGTTCTCTCCAGATGAATCCAAACTCCTCCCACAATGAGAACGCTCTTTATTGTGTAATTGGCCGCCCTCCCGATTGACAGGACACAACTTGTTCCGTCACTTTGTTCTAAGAAATTCAATACTCTTAAAGGTAACGCAAGATAGAAATGTAATTTACAGAAAACATAATTCAAAAAGATGGAATATTACTGAATCTCTAACGTATCATATATTTTTCTCCAATTCTTAGGATGACAATTGGGGTGAAACCACTACAGTTGTCACTGGGACTTCGGAGCACAGCATATCCCACGATGACATCACACGTATCACTAAGGACATGGAGGACAGTGCTAACCTGGACTGCTCCCGGCACTTTGGAGTCATCATTGGTGGAGCTTTAGCACTCATCTCGTTCCTGACCCCTATAGCCTTTATGCTGTTGCCCAAAATTTTACCGTGGGATCTGGAAACCTGTGGTACGCCTTGTGAGGGTCTATTTATCTCAGTGGCCTTCAAACTCCTCATCCTCCTCGTTGGCAGCTGGGCACTTTTCTTCCGTCGCCCCAAAGCTTTCTTCCCTCGGGTTTTCGTCTTCCGGGCTCTGATCATGGTCCTCATATTCTTGCTGGTGGTGTCCTACTGGCTTTTTTATGCAGTCCGTATCTTGACTACGGCGGAGAGGAATTACCAGGGGATCGTACAGTATGCTGTATCACTTGTGGACGCTCTTCTCTTTGTTCACTACTTGGCTGTTGTCCTGCTGGAACTAAGACAACTCCAACCTCAGTTCACCATCAAGGTTGTCAGGTCCACCGATGGAGCCAGTAGACATTACAACGTTGGCCACTTAAGGTAAGTCAACCACGTGAAGAGTGACTAATAATGCTACTGTCAAGGTTGTTTAAAGGGAAACTCTGTTGAAGAGTAGCTTTGAGTGAACCTGTCAAAATGTTCGGGTTCGGCAATGTTATTTGGGTTCGGATGACGTTGCCCAACCTGGACATTTTGACAGGTTCCTACAACACAACTGAAGATGAAATTCTGGCTAAAGCCTAGAATTATTACCCCTATAATCTTCTACCTGCCACCATAAAAAACTGTTTTGCTTTCAATGTATTAGATGAAATCTGCATTGGGCATGCTTGAGTACGATGGTCAACCATGCTTGACGGAGAGCATAATCCCAGCCAGTTTAGTCTTGTTGTTTATGAGCAGTGATTGAACCGTAATAGTGAATCTTCTATGGTGGTGGATACAATCGCAGCACCGAAAACAATACTTGTTATAGTCGTAAATGATGACATGGATTACATTACGTTTCTTTTTTGTGGTCTGTAATTTGTCAGCAGAATACGTTTTTAGGTTGTTAAAAGGGGTTGCGTAACCTCGGGGGAAATTTTTTACAAACTATAGAAAAGCCGTAATGTGAAATAAATAATAGCAATAAGTTGGACAATGAGAGGAATGTGAATGAACCTGAAAGCAAACGTAACCCATAATTCTCCGAGTGGAAGCAAGGTTATTCTCATTCAATATGTCTCCTCACATCTTATTTTCTAGATTGTGGACCCATTTTTGAAAAATGTTAAAAAAAATTGAAAAAAAAAATCTTAATAGTAGTTATAACATCATGGTTTTTCCATTTTCGAATGGGAAATGCACTTCACAATACCAAAAAAATAAAATTAAAAGACTTTCCATGGCTTAAATCTGTTAAAGTGCCTTCAACTTTTTGATTTATAGGCATAAAGGTTATTTTATGAGAATTTTGACACTTTAATATATACCACTGAAGTTTAAAAATAGTTTAGCATTTAGTTTGTGCCTGTGACGTACATTGAAATGAGGGAGCTTCATAGTGATGAGCAAAATGGGTCCCCATTATGGTGCCAGCATTTACCCACCAAGTCTTTCTTTGCATTTCTATGACCCTTTGGGTCCTATTACACCGAGCAATTAGGCCCATTGGGGCAGATATCGCTCTCTGTTATAAAGACAACAATCAGCCAAGGTGCTGATCATAAAGTTTAAAAATCATTGGCTGCCGATTGCTCATTGCTCCATATAATAGGAGGTGCACTTTCTATATAAAGCTATACTTACCTCTCCAGGATCCCTGGTGTCCTTCTGGCTTCTCCCCGTGGGGCACTTCTGACACATCTTGGTCAGTGATTAGCTGAGCAGCCTGTCGCTTCTGAGGCGCCAGTGGCGGCTGCAGGGAGAAGCCAAAAAGAACACTGGGGAGCCTAGAGAGGTAAGTATAGCTGTACAATAGATAAAACAACCCCAACTTGCAGGTAAATGAAGAGAACACCAGCAGCCTATACATAAAATACTATGAAAGTATGGCTGGTGGGTACAGCTCGGACCCTTACAAGTTTGATTTTAGCTACATTGTGTGTACAGCTTTATGTCTCTGGATATCATCAATCCCAGCTTGCTTGCCTCACATTGAGGATGGAGGTGACTGCAATCCTGGATAAGCAATTGTGTCAATTAGATGACCCCCTTGCTAGTGATGGCATGCACGTTTGTCGGGCTGCAAAACTATTGGGCTAGATGGTGTTTGATCCTTCAATGGACCAATCTATATCAACACCCCTACTGGGTTGGTGCATTTCCCACATAAGTGGAAGCCATATTTGTTTCCGCTAGCTTTTTGTACTGTTTTGCTTTTCCTCATTGGTTCCTGTGACCCTCCCGTATTCTCCTTGTGTCTCCTACTTACCTCTCCCCCTACACAGATTATATATTTTTTGTTTTGCTCCTGGTCCTACCCTGTCTTGTTTTCCTCTCACAGTATCCAACGAGTTGCTGTATGGATTTTGGAAAATTATTATCACGACTTCCCTGTCTACAACCCTGCTCTCCTGAACCTGCCAAAATCCATCCTGTCCAAGAAAATGTCTGGCTTCAAGGTCTACTCCCTCGAGGGTGAGATGTTAATTCCCCCCCCCCCCCCCAGAACTCCCTGGTTATCTCCTTAATGTCTTCACCTGATGTCCTCTAACCTGTGCTATATGATCCTGTGTCACCATTGACTTTGTTTGTGGCCCGTAATGACATTTCTTTCTTTATGATGATGATAAGTCCTGCTGAGATGCCTGCCAACACGAGGCACTAAACTTCATGGTTTCCTAATCTTGGTTTTATTGTACTGTTCACATCTATCCGTTGTATTGTAACTGGTAATTCAGGTTTGGATGATGATTTCTGCTCATCCTAATCTGTGTATATTGGAAGAACCGGTGTCTCGCAACTCCTTTTTGACTACCCAATGGGTTACTGGTTTATCACTTCTCAACGACTGTATTCTGTTGACTGACGGATTGGTCGCATCTATTGATCTCTGGTATTGGAGTTTACAGGCAATGCTTCGTAGGTCTTTGTTGTAAAATCTGACCTAAACACTTAATAAATCTATCAGAAAAATTCAGATCAAGTTAAAAAAAGGGGGGGGGGGGCAACAATGTTGGTTTTTGGTTTAGTAAATCTAGGACATTGTCTTCCAGATATGTAGAGGTGGCCATATATATCTGATAAATGTCGGCTGAACTCACAGATTTCTGTGGGACAGACGAGAAAAAAAACGAGGAATCGGCCATGTTGAAATGTTTGATCCTTTTGGAGGAGTTTGGCAGCAGCTTGCTTCTCTTTTCCCTCTAAGGACACATGCACACTTGTCTGAGCCATTTGAATAGGGAAGATTTTTGAAGGAATAACTTTTAGATGAATGGGGAAACTCCTGTATAATGTATGTGGTCGTAATTTTGTTAAACGTAGGTGTATAGGCTCCTACACACATTAGGTAGGACACATTATGGTAGGACTGCCTGACTGTCTAATGCACAGGTTTAAAACTGTGGCCCTCCAGCTGTGGCTGGAAAGCTTTGGCTGTCCAGGCATGATGGTAACTGTAGTTTTGCAACAGCTGGAGGGCCACGAGTTTGACACCCTCAGTCTGATGTGTATAGGAGCCAACTGACTCTCTCCTGAAAGATTGTGTTGTGGAAGAGAAAAATTGGACATGTTGGATCTCTGCTGCCCGATCCTTCTGTTTCAGGGATATAAGTCACCACCAGAGTTATCGGGAAGTTGCTTACCCCACCTGAACACTCAGCCAAGCTTTAATGTCTACGGTGTTATAGAGAAGGGGGTCTGTTGGACAACCTTTTGGAGTATAAGATTTGGTAGACTACTTGAGTTGACTTCTTTCAACCTCTTAAAGGGAACCAATCAACCCAATTGGCTCCCAGAAGCGCTGTATAAAGCTCCTGCAGCAACCACGGAACGTAACGGCTGCAGCAGGAGCTTTATACTGGAGAAAAAAAGTTTTATTCTCCGGGCGTGTGACAGACACGGACAGGAAAGTAGTCATCTGGGTGGCTCCTTGCCCATACACTATCTAGTCACCGCGCTCTGCCTGTCAGCGCGCTCGGAGAGGATGAATGACAGGCAGAGAGGTCCATTACTGGCCTCTCTGCCTGTCAATCATCCTGCGGGGCGCGCTGACAGGCAGAGTGTGGTCACTAGATGCGGACGGGGAGCCGCCCAGATGACTACTTCCCCGCCCCTGTCTGTCACACGCCCGGAGAATAAAACTTTTTTTTTTCTTCTCCGGTATAAATCTCCTGCTGCGGCCACGGGCAGTACGTGCCGTGGCTGCTGCAGGAGCTTTATACAGCGCTCCTGGAAACCATATCAGCCCAATTGGGCTGATTGGTTCCCTTTGGAGTGACAACATGTATGAATTAGTGTGGTATGTAACACCATGTACCAGATGATACAAATAATCCTAGCAATAAAGATAATATTAACAACAATAGGATATGCTTAATAAAAAGTGTTTATTTAGGTGACACCTTCACCAATATGTACAAATATTTACAAATGAGATCAGTTATAGAAAATTATACAAAATTATGCACACTGTTGTGCCGTTCTTTCCCTATGTCGGGATTGTCCAGTACAGTCCAGAGCCTTTTTTGGTCTATCAGCTGTAACCAGAAACTTATCAAACAACTCTACACCGTGATGGTAACACCAGCTAAATTACTCTTTCCAGTTTCAATTTATGAGTATAGCAGTCAGTCACATCAATCACGTTTCCTGTAGTGTAAGTTAATGTTAGTCCAAATAGTCATATACATGTGCCATGTGCCTCGCCCAACGCGTTTCAGTCACTGGTAACCGTGACCTCATCAGGGGCGCCGAGGCTAATTCAAGACTGTGACAATGTAATACAGTTAGGTATAATACATAGTACACATATCCATAGAGGACTGTTATTCAGGCACAGCGTTATGGCTACTCACTCAAAACCGTTATCGGAAGCAGTAGGAGGGATGATCCTGAGTAGCAGTGGCTACCATAAACCCTGTAGAAAATGCATATGTGGCTATCAATATTGGTATACCGATACCACCATTTAACATTAAGAAAGGGTAACTATACTCACAGTTTTCCCTCTCTGCTTGTATTTCCGAGTGAGTGCGCAGTGTTTCTCGGGATATCTACCCAGAGAGGAGAAGTGATAAGCACCCTCATAAAGTAAGCAATGTTACATACTATGTGCTGAGTCAGTAGGGAACTTACATAGCTGTCCTGTGTAAATGTGAGCCTGTCCTCCCGCGGTCCTGCAGTGGCAGATAGACGGGAGCGCTCGCGGCCGCACACTCTAGTTAAAGGGCCGCGCGGTCACTGCGCGTCTGACGTCATCAGGCCGTTTGGGAGCGAGCCAAGCTGTAATCACTCCCCGTAGACGCCCTTAGGGGAGTGATCACTCACTGTTGGTAAACAGAGTAGTGATGCGCCTGGATAGCGGCGCTCTCGCGTGCCCGAGATAGAAGCGGTGTACAGGAATGATGTGATCCTGTGCTACTGCTGATCGGCTTTTGGAGGGTGAGAACTGGTCGATCTGGGCGAATGTGCATAGGCCAATAATTCAGAAGGTCATGAGGCTATAAATATGGAAGCAAGGGATTGGATTTGATTAAATTTCGTTTACAAACAGTATTAGGTAATAGTGATAGGTAATAAGTGAGAGTGTGCCTAAATGCATGGCTACATCTCAAGTAGTGTACCTGCCTAAGTGAATGCAAATGTGCAAGGTATAAAATGGTATTATGAGGACCACCTCATCCCTCTGTGTAGGAGAGGGAAAGGAGGTGTCAGGGGAGTATAATACCATACAGGGATTGACTAAATACATTAAGACGGTGGGGTCTATCATTCCCTACCAATCCCTACACTAGGGTCCCTACAGCCTAGGTGGGGTGGCCGACCCTAAAAAGGGCGGTCCCACGCTAGTGTACCCTAACATACCCTATTAGACTAATTGGGAGCCAGCTCCACTATCTTGTAGAGGGTCCACTAGGCCCTTCCCTGACTACCTAGGTTCAGCTGGTAGTGCCTGGAGGTGAGATATAGGGTAAAATTATGGGGGGAAGGATAGGAGGGGAGGGGGGGGGGGGGGAGGAGAGTGTAGAATAGGAGAATGATTATTGGGGAGAGAGTGGGGGATTTTTTATATAAAGCAGGCAAACTTAAGTAATTCATTAAGCCCTTTCGGTGCTACAGTCTGGAGTGTATATGTCCATCTTGTTTCACGTTGTAAGAGTGATCTGTCCATATCCCCCCCTCTAAGCGATGGTTTGAGGCTATCAATTGCTATAAATCTCATGCATGCGGGGTCCCCTCCATGACATTTGCCTACGTGTGTGGCTATAGGGGTATCCCTTTTGTTCCTGATGTCACCAATATGCTCTAAGATCCTTCTACGCCAGGGCCGTAGTGTCTTTCCCACATATTGCAAAGAGCAAGTGCAAGTAGCCAGGTAGATAACCATTGTTGTACTACAATTCATATATTACCCTATATCTCACCTCCAGGCACTACCAGCTGAACCTAGGTAGTCAGGGAAGGGCCTAGTGGACCCTCTACAAGATAGTGGAGCTGGCTCCCAATAGACCCCACTGTCTTAATGTATTTAGTCAATCCCTGTATGGTATTATACTCCCCTGACACCTCCTTTCCCGAGCGCTCCCGTCTATCTGCCACTGCAGGACCGCGGAAGGACAGGCTCACATTTACACAGGACAGCTATGTAAGTTCCCTACTGATTCAGCACATAGTATGTAACATTGCTTACTTTATGAGGGTGCTTATCACTTCTCCTCTCTGGGTAGATATCCCGAGAAACTCACTCGGAAATACAAGCAGAGAGGGAAAACTGTGAGTATAGTTACCCTTTCTTATCGGTATACCAATATTGATAGCCACATATGCATTTTCTACAGGGTTTATGGTAGCCACTGCTACTCAGGATCATCCCTCCTACTGCTTCTGATAACGGTTTTGAGTGAGTAGCCATAACGCTGTGCCTGAATAACAGTCCTCTATTGATATGTGTACTATGTATTATACCTAACTGTATTACATTGTCACAGTCTTGAATTAGCCTCGGCGCCCCTGATGAGGTCACGGTTACCAGTGACTGAAACGCGTTGGGCGAGGCACATGTATATGACTATTTGGACTAACATTAACTTACACTACAGGAAACGTGATTGATGTGACTGACTGCTATACTCATAAATTGAAACTGGAAAGAGTAATTTAGCTGGCGTTACCATCACGGTGTAGAGTTGTTTGATAAGTTTCTGGTTACAGCTGATAGACCAAAAAAGGCTCTGGACTGTACTGGACAATCCCGACATAGGGAAAGAACGGCACGACAGTGTGCATAATTTTGTTTAATTTTCTATAACTGATCTCATTTGTAAATATTTGTACATATTGGTGAAGGTGTCACCTAAATAAACACTTTTTATTAAGCATATCCTATTGTTGTTAATATTCCCTTTGGGGTGACAATATACATTAGACGCCTGTGGGCTGAACTCTTCCTCGATTTCCCCCATACACACCATGGCTGAGGCGAGGCAGAAGTACCCCTCTGCCAGATGGCTCTGGGGTGGCTTAACGTTCCTGGGAAGATACAGATAGGGCATGTTAAAATCTATTGAAACCCAACTTACCCAAGCTGTCTCTTCCCCCGAACCCAGGAGGATAGGCTTCTGTACATATTAGATAATTGCCAAGTCTTACCAAAATCTGCACATTTGCCCGACAATCTGATGTGTATGAGCAGCTCTGTAGGCCCTTATGACCCTATAAGACTTTGGATTGCTTAGTTCATATGCTGGTCACAGTTCTTGGATCCTTTAGTGGTGACCAAACTGACCAGGTGGAGTTTAATTCAATCACATTCCTTAGTGGTGAGAGAGGTCACTGTCTATTGGATGCATAGGCTTCTATAAACCGGCACACTGGATCCAATTCCCTCTTTAGTCGTGGGAACGTTCTCCTTATAGCATACAGTGCTGTGACCATATCTGTGGTTAGCACACAAGTCACAGCATCACGTTATACTATACATTAACACGTTTTATAGAACTTTAACAATCCTGGGGGGAAGGGGCCTGGCTGCTCCCACCCACTTCATTTCTGTGACCTTCTTGTCTACAATAGTAGAAGCAGTAATAAATCCTTTGACCTTTCTAGGTCTCCTTCCATTGAGTAGCAGCTGGGAGGGGGCTTCTCTTTTATTATAGAGTGTGCAGAATTCCACCTCCTGAAATCCCGGCCCCTTTAGGGCACTGTGAGTTGAATATCAAACCATGAATTTCTGAAACTTCAAAGCTCTCCTGTCACATGTGTCGAGGCTTCATTAAGTTTCTTTGCTGACTTGAAATATAGGTTGACGGCTTGGGGGCTGCTTTTTATATATTAAGTCCACTTTAACTCCTTCAAGTATTGTAATCTGAGTCTTACTAACCTTCTGGTAGTAATATACCTGATTATACAAATACAAAAAAAAAATAATATATCATATTGGCTTGAGTTTTAAGCTTTAAGCCTGCATCTGCTGTCGAAAACCTTGTAACCATAATAGACTTTAGAGGGATCTTGCGTGTTTGGCAACACCTTTTTAAAAGAGATGGTGAAGTTACATTATTGGGGAGAGGTCATCCTTGAATCTTGCCTTCTAGACTATGGTTGGGGATGGACGTAGCGAGCTCCATGCTACTTTGATTTTCAAAAAGTCACCACTCCTATAACCAAAAATCATCTTGAGAAGATCAGCCTAGATCCGTTCTGGATCACCGTTCTGTAAGCAGCCATCTTGGAGCACTCATCCTAACGGTATGAGGAAATCTCCGAGACGTGTAAAGTACAAGAGGCCTCATATTTCATGTTTGAGACTAAATCCCTCCTCCCAGCTCTCGAAAAGACATAAGAAGTGGTCAGTTTTCTTGGAAATGAGATGAGTTGTCTTGGAGGCAGCCTTATGATGTGCTCAGCTGTCTGACTCCTTATCCCAGGAGTTTTCCGTTTCCTTAGATGACTCTCACCCAGATTGTTGACTAGAACACGTGTAGTCCATTGATATATATATAAAAAAAAAAGAATTTGGTTAGAAATTCACAACACAATGGATTTCTCAATGTACTGGGGGAGGGTGGCGGACCCTCAAGGCTTATCTTGTATAATTGCTAGTTGTTGCCGTTTTCAAAGTATTCTTTTAAAAGTTGGTCAAAAAGTTCAGTAGGTCAAACACATTGTTAATGGTGACTCCATCTCCCTCTAATACCCTTATATGTGTGTAACATACAAACGTCTCCATCTTCTCAGCATCAAATCCTCATCGCCTTCTTTCCGAAATGTTCTTTAGTTGTTTTTACTTTTTGCCAGTTCTGACTTTCTTTTTTTTCTTTTGTATATAGAAAATTCTACCAACAACTCAACAGGACAATCGCGGGCGGTGATTGCTGCGGCCGCTAGGAGAAGAGACAACAGCCACAATGAGTATTATTACGAAGAGGCCGAACATGAACGGAGGGTGCGGAAAAGGAAAGCAAGGTACCTCCACAGTCACTCCACGTTGCTTCTTCTAATATTGTGGCACTGTTGTTTTTTGAGCTTGAACCAGATTGTGTAACTAGTTAATCCGTATACAGATTAAATGGTGTTCGTTCACAGGTTTTCATTGTTTTGTGGGCCCAATATGGTTACTTGATTAATTCTGCACTGTGATACTGTAAGAGATGGCATCAATTTGAAGTTCTGGTGGGGCACCATCCAACCTGAGGCCAGATCCGTGTTACATAGCCAGTGTCGTAAAGAGGATCTTTGAAGGGGTTGTCTGGGAAACTTAAAGGGTGTCTTTATTATGTTGCTGTATGTCAGGAATGATCATGACCTAATGCTGTTATATAGTTCCAATACATTCTACTGTCATTTTAATAAGCCTCTATAAAAATAGTAAAATGGATCTTCTGTGAATCGGATTAATCTAGTTCACACCTTGTTGGATCAGTGAAGCTTTATGTCTTTTAAGCTTCTCTTTAATATGCCGCTCTCCTCTCCTTTGAGCTTGGTGTCTGTTCTAAGACCTGCAGTGACCTGCACCTTCATCTGTCTTCATATACCCTTTAATGATGATCTTGGTATAGATAGGTGTCATTCTCACAAATAATTAATGACAACAAGCAAATCCCTGGAATTTAAAATAATTCTAGATGATTAGGAGAGGTGTCTACTAAGGGGGCAAAGATGAGTATACATGCCGACATACATAAGAATCATGTTCCCAGTAGAGATGTTGGATCCCAAATGGAGAAGAACATCTCAAAACACCACAAACATTTCCATCTTCACCAGTGTATGATGAATGGTTTGCCTTCGATAAATGGTTCAGATGGTCCTCTGGTTGATTTACTAACATGGCTGACACTTCCATCCTAGGTTGGTGGTCGCTGTAGAAGAAGCCTTCACTCACATCAAGAGACTACAGGAAGAGGACCAGAAGAACCCACGTGAGATCATGGACCCCAGGGAAGCTGCTCAGGCCATCTTCGCCTCAATGGCCAGAGCCATGCAGAAATATCTCCGAACGACAAAACAGCAGCCGTACCACACCATGGAGAGCATCCTGCAACATCTCGAATTCTGCATCACACACGACATGACTCCAAAGGTTAGTGGGTAACATCCCTGCCGATCTGGTCTGCCACCGTATTAGTTAGGCCCCATAGGATCTATCCTTGGTTGATGACATCATCATAACTGTTATTTTGTACTAAAAAAAACGTTATCTTGTTAGCTTGCATGTTATGTATAGAAGGTTTTTTCTTTAACATATCCCATCACCCATAACTTAAAGAATCAAAATATGCTGGGCTCAATACTTAGAGTTCTGGAGATTTAATGGTGTCCTTGTTTTTCTGAACGGTTTGATTTTCCTGGTATCAGTGGGTGTTGGAAATCCAACAATCTGTCCTCACCATGTTACGGTGCTGGATATTTTTGACTGTGGTCTTCCTACTGGGGATCTGCTTCTCCTGCTACCGGATACCGCTCTATTTACTCCCGATATGACCTGTGAAACATTTCCCGCAGAGGTGTTAAGCTTTTGTAGGACAACTTGTTAAACTGTGGCTTAAACCCAGTCCCCATTTAGCAATAAATTGTTCACGCGTAACCCGATATTTTTAGTTTCTTAGAAATACAACCCTGCCCCCTAGTGTTTACTAGTACAAACTACAGCTCAAATATCCTCTCCCGTAGGATATTTGTTTCACACAGGCGGGCTTTACCGTACCTAGCGCTCACATTTTATTAAATATTCATGTCTTTCATTCATATTTAATTACGGTCTCACTGCAGAAGTCTTTGTCATACGCTGAGCAGATGTGTGGATCACACCCTGAAGCCTTTAATAAAAGACTGTGAAAAGCTAAGAGACCTTTTAAAGCCGCCATTCCTCAGATTGTAAACACTTAGCTTATGTTTCCGCCGATAGGTTACAGTGGTGGAGTTTACATCCCTGAAATTATTTTTGTCTACCCACTAAATATTTAATGCCTCCTCTTTGCTCAGACCACAGACACCTGTCTGGTTGTCTTGAGTCCATACGCCCCAGTAGGCTCTTGTGGTTATGTCATGTCCAACAAGTGGTCTACCTGTCTATTGATTGCTGCATATTTAAAAAAAAAAATTAATAAATTATTTTTTTCTTATTTTGAGTTGAGAGAGAATGCAGAAGAAAAATTGAGACCTCTCGAATATTGTGATGGTTTACCACCTTAGTTCCTTAATTTCGGGTGCACATATGGTGCAATGTTCCTGTTACGTAGAGTTTCTGGTTCAGAAATGATGAGTGTTAGAGCCAGGTCTTCTGTGGGTGTGACCACTGTTGTGCAATAAGGTTTTGTAGAGTGCTTTCACTAGTTTTTGACTGAGTTGGAAGTGGTGATTGTTGTTGCCATTGATTAGATAGATTATTGGCATGAATACTCATTATTACACCTTGGCCAAATAATGTTTGTTTCCTACAATAGAATATTGTGCATCTGTATGGTTCCCTCCAACATACAAACATTAAAGTACCTAAAAGAACAACCGCCCCCCAAATTATAAACTTTTATATAAAAATAGAACCCCATACTGGTTTACCCCCAATAAATGTGAACTTTGACCCAGGTGCTAACCATCGAGCCATGTGCTTCTCTACTCTGTTACCCTTTGCCTAATGTGTATGGCCAGGAAACAAACCGGACATGATGGACGTGTCTGCCAGAACCATTGATTCTGGCATGATTGGCCAACCTTCTAATGTGTATGAAAGCCGGTGGCGGATTGAGTTTACCATAGGCCCGAAGCTGCCTGTTATAGGGAGGTCACTCTGCCAACCCATCCCCAGACTCTGGTCAGCCTTAACATCCACTCCACACACTGAGCCTAGACTGGTCAGTCTGCCGTTACATTCACCCCCACCTCCAGCTTTTTACATGCCCCTCTCTTTTCTTTTCCCCACATGCCTACAGCTCCTCTCTTCCTCTATAATGCACTGCACAGTCAGTAGGACCTGTGTAACATCGTAGTCACATGTTTATGGTCGAGGGTAGTTGGGAAAGACTGTTGCCTTGTGTGTTTGACTACCTATTAGTGGCCTGTTATAGAAAGGTCTTAACACACTTAGTTGTGGAGTAATCTGGGTTGTTAAAGGTAATAAGATTCGTTTTTACAGTATCTGTTCATTTTACATGTATTTTTTTTTTCTATCACAGGCTTTTCTCGAGAGGTACTTGGGTCCAGGACCAACCATCCAGTATCACAAAGACCGCTGGCTGGCTAAACAGTGGACTTTGGTCAGCGAGGAGCCAGTAACTAATGGATTGAAAGATGGTGTTGTATTTGTTCTAAAGCGTCAAGATTTCAGTTTGGTGGTCAGCACAAAAAAGATCCCCTTCTTTAAGCTCTCTGAGGAATTTGTAGACCCCAAATCACATAAATTTGTTATGAGGCTTCAGTCAGAGACCTCAGTTTGAGATCTAAGGACCTTCACCCAGATGGAAGGGATTACAAAGGGAAGATGGCCACAACTTTTGTACATCTCTGGTCGTCTTTCTTCCTTGGTGGCTTTTTTAGAAACTCTAACGCTGACTTACAAAAACCTCAACATGCCTTCATTGGGTATGCACCAAACAGGAACTACTGGTAACTTCAATACTGTTATTGCCGAATATAAGGACCTGTGTGGAATATCATGACTTCCATTTTATGAGGGGATTCTGACCCCATTCTTCCAGCTACCAGAGTGCTTATTGACTCTCCCCATAGAGCCGGTGCTACTGTCTGGTTCATAAGCATTATTTTTCTTCTGTCCATCTTGGCAATAATTAAGATCTACTACTGTTTATATCAGCAGAGACTTCAAGAATATGAAGACCTACCCCAGAGTTTCTTCAGGACCTCTTTGTAACCATCTCCACCAGCCAAGGCCATTAATGGATACAAATGTTTGGTGCCAAACGCAAAGGGCTATCAGTTGATGCTTTTTTTTTTTTTTTTTTCTATCTGCTAAATTTCCTGGTGCTGTCCCCACAAGGTCCACCTTCAAATGTTTGAAGTATTAAGTGCTTGAGAAGATACTCTGAACCTAAACCATGCGGTTTATTCCCGATAACGTTCCTCCATAACTTTACAACCTTCAATAAAGACCAATGTGATGTAATGGTTGACAAAATAATGTTTTCTTGTTGACATAAATGTTTTTATAAGTCCGGGCAGATTTGCTAAAAAAAAAAAAAAAAAGAACCACTAAAACGTGGCACTGTCTTTTGTGTCTTTTTTTTTTTTTCCAAAAAATTTCTAATTTGTACAAAATAGGAACTTCAAATATGTAAATGTATTGGTACATATCGAGGCAGGATATCAACTCCATTTTTTTTATTGCAAAAATGTATTGCCATTGTGGTTTGAGATGTAAATTCACCTTCATGTGCGTCATACCCTTCTCCAAGATTTTTTCTTTTTTTCACGTCATAATTTTTGCACCAGTTTTTCTTTTTTATGGGTGCTAACCAGGAAATTACAACCTGTTACATTCCAATAAGGATTCTCTGGAATAATTCGATAACACTAAGTGCACTAACAGCCTTGTCATCTCGTTTACAGTCCATAAACCCCTCGGATTGGCTTACCTAATTTATGTTGACATGATCATTTTAGGTGTAACGTTGCTACATGTGGTTCTGCCGTCTTTTTGTTCAAGTTGTGAAAATTTTGGTTTTTGAATTTTTTTTTATAAATAAATAATAAATCCTTTCTACACTGTGCACAATGGTCATTTTTCAAAATTCCTTCCATTTTGAATTTGGCCCCCAATGCCTTGACGGGATTTTCCATCTCATTGTCTTGAGTAGACATGATCATGTAAGACTTGTCCATGTGTTTAGAAGCCAATGTAGCACACGGCCTTGTTTGCCATCTTTGGCTGGATTTTTTTTATTTTTTTTTTTGTACTGTTTACATATTTCATTCTTTGCATTTTAAGACCAGTTATCCATAATGGATTAATGTGCGGTCAATGCCAGATCCCTAGAAGGAAATGCCAAAAGAACAACCAACTTCAGGCACGGGTAGACTTGAGTATTCCAGAAAGCTTCATGGTAGCTGTGACCAAAAACTATGGTTATTTCTAAGCACATCTTAGCCTTCCTAAATGCTGTGGGAGTCGTCTTGTCTAGGTGGATAGAAGGGTCACAAGTGGATCTGTATTCAGTGTTTAGTCTTTTAATTAAATAGATCCCTAAAAAGTTCTCAAGCTTTGGCTTATTGGAAGATATATAAAAAAAAAATTCAGAGGCAACCCTGTAGGCCGCAATTTTTTGAGAAGAAGTGACTCACTTGATTGTGGAAATGGGGTGGCATTAAATTTGGGGCAGCTGTCAAAATGGCGGCCTCCATGTGGCATCACAAGAGCTTTAGACGTTCACAAATTACATACAGACCACTAGAACCGAATACAGGACACAGCTTTGTTTTTTTTGTTTTTAATCTTTTATACTGCCTTAGTGCCTTGTTTTAATTCCTATTTTAATTCAAATCTTCACCATTTTCAAATATAGCTTTTAGGGTACCTGCCCTTATTAACCATTACTTTTACCAAGGTTCCAACCCTAGTGGATTACAGGGATTTTTTGATTATGTGTAAATTGGTACAGTCGGAGTTCAGCCAGACGTAGGTGTGGCCATTGACTACTAAAGCTATGGTCAAGGAAACTTTGCAATAGTCAAGCCATTCTCTTAGTAAATGGAAGGGTAATGATGACACAAAGACTTGTCCAACACGTTGATTTATTGGGTCCATACTAGAGATGAGCCCACCTCCAGCATTCTCGAGTCCGATCAATTGACAATTGAATATCGTTGGCTAAAGAAGTTGGATGGCGTCCAGGGAAACATGTATACAGTCTATGGCTATATAAATGTTTTCCAGGCAGCCTTAGGGCAGTATTTAACTTTGGCCACCAGTAATCAAATGCCAACGAATGCGATTGGACCTGAATATGCTTGAGTTATGCTCATCGCTGGTCCTTGCAAACATTATTCCAGTATACTGACGAATTACCAGTCTGTTCATTGTATCGGCCTTTATAAATGACTGTATATGATGAACTTTGACCAAGGATATTCAAGGAACCAACCTGGAACATTTCTTTAAATTTGTATTTGGTGGTCTGAAAAACTTTTGATCTGTCCTAAGGACATTTAAAAAGTTTTGACCGGACAAGGTCTGAGGGTTCAAAGCCCAGCCAATCAGTTGAAGGAGTTGGGAGAGATGCATGCTACCGTGTGCCTTTCTTCCTGATCTGTCTCTATGAGCAAGTGTTGGAACCATAGACATATATTATGCAGCCGTTTCGATCCATACTTCCGACTCATTCTCATTCAAACTCCGACCAATCAAAACTTTTGATGGGTCACTATGACATATCAAAAGTTTTCGGACATGACGGCACCCGTTTTATTTATTCATTTTCTTTCCAATTATGTCTTGGTTGGTAACTCTATACCGCTATATGCTCACACAAAAAAATTCTATCAACTTTTATATCCAAGCCTTTTTATGCCCAAAGTCAATGGTTCATCCCTTTTCAGCTCATCTGGTGGATCCAGGACAGAGCATAAAGACAGATAAACTTATATGACTAGAATTTTTAAAATTAAAAAAAGAAAAAAAATTTATAAAAATTCATTAACCTTTTCCCAACCGCCAGATGTCTTCAGGATGTGGTTAACCTTTTCTGACCGTGACAGATCTTTGCACCCTACCTTGAGATACTTCCAGAGATACGTGATGAATTTATTGAGGTTTACTAATGGGGCTGTGATTGTAAAATAAAATCTTGTACATTTGATTTTGTTTTTTGTTTTTTCCCGGGCTGTTTTATGTGCATGCCTGTAGAATACTGTAAAATGTCATTTTTTTTTTAATATATACAAAGCCTGTTTTTACAGTTTGCAGTGATTTGAGACCGTATGGCATTAGAATTTTTTTTTCTTCAATTTAGAATAACACTGTACATTTTTTTTGTATAAAATAAACACATTTTGAAGCTTTCTTTCAATTTTTGGTTTTGCATTTTTGGGAGAATTTTAGGGAGCGAAGCAATTTTTCTGTGTGAAAAAAAAAGTTACAATTTTGACTATTCTATCCCTTGAAGAAGTCAGTAATAAATCATGAAATCAGTGAGGGTATGACTTTGCATCTGATGGATCGGCTGCTTGAAGAGGTCATTGAGGTCCAAGCTCTACAGCCGCCTTATTGCTTACCAGATACAGTGCTAGTGGCCATGTCTGGTACTGCAACTTTCTACAGCTGAAACCAATTCAATACTAGGCCTTGGTGAACAACACTACAGCGCCTTCGATCAGCTGATCGATCATGGTGATAGAAGTTTACCCTAACCAGCTTGATATTCATTGCCTATCCTAAGAATACTCCATCTATACTAACGTCCCAGGAACTCCTTTTTAGAGTCAAATTAACCCCTAAAATCAGTAACTACCATCCTATTCCATTTGGAAGTTTATCTATTAGGTCCCGGTCACACTATGGAATCCAACCTCCGGCAGATTCCTTGAGCGCTCCTACTTGAACATCTGGCTGTCCCTTAGGCTCCATTCTATAGCGGCAGCGTGGGGGGCAACCTAAACCACAGGCACAACACTATGGCACGCTCAGTACATGGATCACCAGTGGAAACTTCCGTGGCGGACAGGCAGGGGAGCAAAGCTAAAACCGGACCAGGTTAGCAAGTACAGAAAAGGTTCCTCCTTGCATCGCGCACAGGTGAACTTTGCAACCGGCTCTGGGGGATACACATCCGTGTAATTCACATTGGATGGACCACACTAGTGCTATTATCAGTATAAACGTTTCTTAATTAGCTTTGCCCCCATGGGAGAGATCCCAATGCTGGACAAATCGGCTGCGGCTTGATTTATTTAAATTTCAAGGACATAAGGGCAACAAAGTGTGAGACAAGGGCATGCGGTGGGGGGTTGTAGAAGAATCTGTACATCTGCCAGTTGTGAAGTATTGCAGCTTCCTGTAAGGAAAAGATATCACTTCTCTTCTCCTTTTTCACTCTCCACAATTACACGTGAAATCTAAACTTTAAAAAAGGAAGTTGCAGCCGTTTTGAAGACCATGGGGAGAGCTGTCTTTAGTCACTTGGTCACCCATCTGCATACAAGCACACCGACTAAGGGATACCAAGGGTAGGAAAACATAGTGGCCTTCTTCCAAACACAGCACCACACCTGGCTGTTTGTGGTATTACAATTTCTTTCACTTTATTGGCACTGTATGCCTTACAGAAGTGGTGTATACTTTCCAGTCTGACACAGTGCTCTCTGCTGCCACCTCTGTCCATGTCAGGAACTGTCCAGAGTAGCAACAAATCCCCATAGAAAACCTTTCCTGCTCTGGACAGTTCCTGACATGGACAGAGGTGGCAGCAGAGAACATCGGTATAACTGTTTGCCACTAGTTTTTTTAAAATATTTTTTTTCCCAATAGAGTACCCCTTTAAGTCCAGGTTCAGTCATGGTTTTCTGACAGCCCGGAGCTACACTAGATATGAACCATTATTTAACCCCTTCAGCTCAGTAGGCTGTAATATGCCATTGATGCCAAACCCACCAACTTGAAACTAGTTTATGCTTTGATAGGTCTTGCCAGATCACTGTACATATGTGAACACATCTTCAGTGAGGTATGGCACATTGTGAATATGTAACATGCAGGTGAGGTGTGACAGAACCGCAGATATTATATAGACACATCTATATAACTTTTAATGTACTTTTAATATAAAACAAGTTTTTCTTATCTGGAGTTCCCCTTTAAAGGCTTTGGCTGTCCAGGCATGATAGGCCTAGGTTCCCATGCAATCTGATAGTAAAGATAATATGGGGCTTGTCAGCTTCTCTGTTGTCCCAGCATTAGAAAGTAGGGACAGCAGCCGGCCATATAGAGCAAGGGGACCCTCCCGCAATAATCACATTCTCCAATCTGTCCGACTTCCTATCCCCTAATTTTACAGCAAGGTAAATGATACTGGAAATTCCTCCGCCACCATCTTGATTAACCCCCTGGTAACCATTATAGTGCACCCACACAATATCAATGTAATAGCAAATAATGCAATGTATATAAAAAAAAAAACTAAACACAATCATCAGAAAAATACAACGAAAATAGCATGTATTATATATGGGCTCCCCCTTACAAATGCCTGCCTATGTGCACTGCATTGTGGGTGTTGTCTAATCCCTACATCTCCCATAAGACACAGAAACAGACGGGAGAAACCCAGACCTGTACAATTCTAATTGGAGAAACCCAGACCTGTACAATTCTAAATGGAGAAACCCAGACCTGTACAATTCTAAATGCAGCTTTGGATGTGACTAGAGACAAGATTCTCCTCAAAACCAATAAACTGGGGCTTTGAGGGACTATGGTTCTCACAGTGGTAGAAAAGGCCTAATGGGGGTGAAAGGGTTAATCTGATGTGATGTAAGAGTATAATTCTATGTGTACAGTACACCCTGCTGGTTCAGTGTCTGTAGGGGCTGTACTTGCATCTCTGACCATTAGGTGGCACTGTGCTCTGAGACATATAAAGTAACCGTAACCAATTCTAGCACAGCAGATCACCTATATGCTGGGTGTGCACAGCTGGATATACACTGGGTTACTGATCAGCAGACCATGCAGGGTGAGTACACCTTACAGTATTCTTCACCTTCAGAGGTAGATGGACTGCTACTATCAAGCACAGCTGGGACCTGTAGTTCTACTACAGCAACTGAAGTTAGAGTGTGTTATCCTGCTCCCTCATGGCTGATGCAGTCTATACACAGTATATACATGTGGACTCAGGGCTGGTCCTTACAGGGTCCTGGTCCTTATTTTCTGGGAATCTTCTCATCCAGGTAGAGAAGGAACAGAGATCTCATCTGACACTGCTGGCAACTAAGAGGATGGTGGGGCCCTGGCTGTCAGATCCCCACAATACACAATAATGGCCGTCTTCTGATTTATGGATGGAACAGGTGAATCTTATAGTGTTCCTGGTGGGTGTCATGGCTGCTGTGTAATCTCAGCGGTGTCCTGCGTCCTGAGGAGAGATCAGAGACATTGCCGAATTACCAGATGCATTTAGAGGAAAGTCCCTTTAAGTGTCATTACCCTGTACCCCAAGTGTCACTATCCTGTACCCCAAGTGTCACTATCCTGTACCCCAAGTGTCATTATCCTGTACCCCAAGTGTCATTATCCTGTACCCCAAGTGTCATTATCCTGTACCCCAAGTATCATTATCCTGTACCCCAAGTGCCACTATCCTGTACCCCAAGTATCAGTATCCTGTACCCCAAGTGTCACTATCCTGTACCCCAAGTGTCATTATCCTGTACCCCAAGTATCATTATCCTGTACCCCAAGTGCCACTATCCTGTACCCCAAGTATCAGTATCCTGTACCCCAAGTGTTATTATCCTGTACCCCAAGTATTATTATCCTGTACCCCAAGTGTCATTATCCTGTACCCCAAGTATCAGTATCCTGTACCCCAAGTGTCACTATCCTGTACCCCAAGTATTATTATCCTGTACCCCAAGTGTCATTATCCTGTACCCCAAGTGTCAGCGTATCATTGTCCTCCCACAGCTTAGCACATTTACAATAATTTGTACCTAAACTCTGTGCTAGTTTTTTACTTATATTGATTTCAGTCTGATGGCACAAAGATGCTGAAATATACTAAGAGGCTTTTTTTTTGTAAGATTTACTTCCTTTTTCTAGTCGAGTTTTTATCAATGGAGTTAAGAGTTCCATCTAGTGGAAATTTGGGTGTACTGCAAAACATAGTACATGTAGTTATATTCTTGTATATAGGAGCAGTGTTATAGTAGTTATATTCTTGTATATAGGAGCAGTATTATAGTAGTTATATTCCTGTATATAGAGGGCAGTATTATAGTAGTTATATTCTTGTATATAAGAGCAGTATTATAGTAGTTATATTCTTGTATATAGGAGTAGTATTATAGTAGTTATATTCTTGTATATAGGAGCAGTATTATAGTAGTTATATTCCTGTATATAGGAGCAGTATTATAGTAGTTATATTCTTGTATATAGGAGCAGTATTATAGTAGTTATATTCCTGTGTATAGGAGCAGTATTATAGTAGTTATATTCCTGTATATAGGAGCAGTATTATAGTAGTTATATTCTTGTATATAGGAGCAGTATTATAGTAGTTATATTCTTGTATATAGGGAGCAGTATTATAGTAGTTATATTCTTGTATATAGGAGCAGTATTATAGTAGTTATATTCTTGTATATAGGAGCAGTATTATAGTAGTTATATTCTTGTATATAGGAGCAGTATTATAGTAGTTATGCTTGTATATAGGAGCAGTATTATAGTAGTTATGCGGTTCAGGGAAGAAACAGAGTGCTGCACCTCACACCTATGGCTGATACTAGTGCCCCTAGGCAAAATAAAAAACACATCAGAATTTAGTGTATGAATTGATCAAGCCATACTGCCCCATGTACCTCGTGCCGGTATCTGATACACATGGGTCCCTACACTAAGTCCACACCGTGCCAGTCAGTGGCCACCAACCCCGCAGGCGTGCACAGTCAGGGAACGGGGGCCATGGGACGGCCCTGCGACCCCCATGCCACAGGACCAGACCCAAAAACACCACACCAGAACCCGGCCAGCTCCGCCGGCGGAGAAGGTCGCCCCCAAGCAGCACAAGTCTGGATAAGGAATTACACTCACCATAGCTGCAGCAAACAGATAGTAGATTATAGTAGTTATATTCTTGTATATAGGAGCAGTATTATAGTAGTTATATTCTTGTATATAGGGGCAGTATTATAGTAGTTATATTCCTGTATAGAGGGGCAGTATTATAGTAGTTATATTCATGTATATAGGAGCAGTATTATAGTAGTTATATTCCTGTATATAGGGGGCAGTATTATAGTAGTTATATTCCTGTATATAAGAGCAGTATTATAGTAGTTATATTCTTGTATATAGGAGCAGTATTATAGTAGTTATATTCTTGTATATAGGAGCAGTGTTATAGTAGTTATATTCTTGTGTATAGGGAGCAGTATTATAGTAGTTATATTCTTGTATATAGGAGCAGTATTATAGTAGTTATATTCTTGTATATAGGAGCAGTATTATAGTAGTTATATTCTTGTATACAGGAGCAGTATTATAGCAGTTATATTCTTGTATATAGGAGCAGTATTATAGCAGTTTTTTAATGAAAAGTAGGACTACCAAGGTCTAAGGATATGTTCAGAGAAATGTCCGAAATTCATTACCCATTCAGCTCTGGCAGAATAGGAGCAGAATTCTAACAATTTAATTTAAGCCCCCTTTGACCTCTATCGGATTCCTCTTCAATTCCTTGCCTATCCTTCAGTGTGCACATACCCTTTGTCCAAAACCTGCTGTGAGTTATAGGCATTCTATACTGTCCCCCTACCCTGTCCAGCTGCCTGTTCTGACTATAGGCGTTGTGCTCCATTATAAGTCTATAAAGTCGACTGGAGACGGACTCTAAACAGTGGGATCAGGCAGCTGGGCTGGGAGTACTAGCTAATAATTTACGATGGCAGCCGGACTGATACCTGGAGCCATCTTAACTTTTAACCCATCAGAATGGGTGAGAAGTTTCATAAATTACACAGCACTAAGGGTCCTCTTACACTGGCTGATTATCTGCAATAAACATTGCTAGAAACACTCTTTTGGCCAATAATCGGCCCATGTAAAAATGACAGCGGTCAGCCAACTCCCCCCTCCCTTCCGAGACGGCTGATGTAAACAAGTCCCTGGCAGGCTGTCTCTGCACTCTTGACCTCCGATTAAGTCTCCGGGTATTATAGCCACCCAGGGTGCTGTTTACATGAGTCATATGGGAAGGGAGGGGGAAGCACTTGCTGCTTATGTAGAAAATAATAAAGTGTCCACCTGGCGCAACTCTGCTTAGCGCAGCCACCACTGGTGTGTCTCTGCAGTGACAGGCGGCTCAGCCAATCACTGGCAGGGTTGGGACAGCGCCATGGCCAGTGATTGGCTGAGAGGCCTGTCACTTCAGAGACTGACTCATAGCTTCAGCGGCAGCTGTTTTGAGCAGAAAAAAAGCCAGGACGACTCCGGGGAGCATGAACAGGTAAGTATTACTTTATTAATTTCTATATACTGTTTCATCGGCTGTTTACCTATTACACGTAGTGATGCGTGGTTGAAGGTCGATGAGTTTTAGACCTGTGGAGGTAATCTCTTCATAGCTGTAACCCCTCTCTCCCCGGACAGAGAGTGCTGCATGTATGCGCCCCAATCTGTCCTGCTCATTCCTTCATGCTCCCTGCAGTCTCTGTCTACCCTTGTGTTTCCCATCCTCTCCATTCCTGTACAGTAACTTATAATATCACATATTCTGCTGTTTCTCAATGTTTGTTTAATTTGTTTTACATGTTATTCAGAATAATAAATCATTGTTTTGGGGTGTGGAACCAATTGTCTGCATTTCTATGATTTCTTATGGGAAAATTTGCTTTGGTTTAAGAGCGCAGTCCCGGTACAAGGTATCACTGTACACATATACACTAAAATGGGAGAAAAAAAAACACACCAGAAAAACTACTGGCAGTTCTTGGAGTTTTTTTTTTTTTCAACCCTAAAAAACATGCAAAAATTGTGCCTGCTGGAAGCCTTGGGCTACATTCACACATAACTGACTGTTATAATGTAATTGTTATATTTTTGCCCCCTTTATTGGTTACCGTACCTCCTGCGCTGCCAGTAATACAAACAGGATGCAATCGAGACAAAAATAATGAGACTTAAAATTGTTATTAGGATCCAATATGTCCTTCCTGAAATAAAAAAAACAACAACATAGATTTGGTTATTTTTTTGTCTTTTTAGTTGCTTATAAGAATGATATTAAAGGGATTATCCGGCATTAGGACATTTTTTTTTTTTTTTTTTTAAACATATTTTATTGAGATTTTTGTGATATGATAAATCAATACAAATATCTGTTGTAAGACAAATTTCACTGTATCACTTTTACATATCAGAAGATCAGTATACAGCATATCTAGACAGATAGAAGAGAGCATAAATTTACTGGACATTTTTATATAATGCTGCCATACTGGAGAACATAACAAACATCTCTCACCTCTCTGTGCTCCCCCCGTATACTGCTGTGTCTTCTCTGGTGTCCCTGCTGACTGCAGCCCCCACCATTTCAAGAGTGACAGGCCAATCGGCCAATCACTGACTGTGGGGCTGTCCCATCAGTGATTGGCTGAGCAGGTTGGCTGCAGTGTCATCCACTCCCCAGCCTTCCCACCCACTCCTGGACCCTCACTGGCATTCTCCATCTCTTTCTCCTTCACCATCACAACCCAGCTGATGGATGCCGCTTAGCCAACCAGTGACTGGGACGGGACACCTCACCCGACTGGCTCACTGGGCTATTTCCCACCCTTTCCCGTCAGGTCCTGACATACCCCATCCGACGGGTGTCCGGGAGCCTGATGGTGCAGGAATGGGGGTGGTAAGTATACTTCCTTTATTATATTTCCCCCACCCCCTGCTAGCACTTTGGATTTCACCAGACTTCTCCTAAAACAGGACACCCTTGTGCACTCAAGGTACTAAGTACAAACACATTAAACTAATGTAACTCTATTACATAACCTACTTTTGGATAGTTCTCAAACATATGATGTGACGACAGATTACCTTTCTTGGTTTCACAGTATTCAGATGGTGTAATAGATTTGTGGGCTTCACTGACAGGGTTTACTGCTGTACACGTGTATTTGGTCTTCGGGTCTGTGACATTTACATCTTTATTAGTCACTCGTGTGTCCCCGCTGGTCCAGGTAATGGTCACATCGCTTCCGTTCGCTTTGCAGGTCAAGGTCATATGACAGGGCGAATGACTGTAGACGTTATGCGAGATCTTGATATCATCGACTGATAATTCCTCTGCGGATGTTGATGGTGAACAGTCAGTAGAGCCATATTATCATGTAAGACTTCAGAGGTGAATGACATTAACCCTAACATCTCGCTTCTCTATGCCCTATACACAGGGGGACTGATAGGTGGGCTATGGGGTGCTGTTCTTTCCAGTCTGACACAGTGCTCTCTGCTGCCACCTCTGTCCATGTCAGGAACTGTCCAGAGCAGTAGCAAATCCCCATAGAAAACCTCTCCTGCTCTCCAGACTGGAAAGAAACCATTTGTGTTACTCGACTAGTAATGTGCTAGGATGTTACTGGTGACGCCAATTCTGTGGTGGTGGTTCTGTTCTGTTCTACAGCTCAGCCAGAGATGTTCGTGTCGTGACGCCAATGCTAGTCCAGCACACAGGTGTGATGTTGGTACCTGCCTTGTGTTGTGGCTGGCTGTACTCCCCAAAATGGTTGTTAATCTGCCGGGTTGTGATGGGTCCCTTGGGCTCTTGTCACGGTAGTCCTGAGAGGCAATTGACCCACCCGGACTATTGATACCGTCACCCACAGGAAGGAGAAAAATAACCCAAGGTGTACGGCTAGTGTGTATAGGTGCTGGTGCGGAGGATGAGTCCCAGTGATGTAAAAATAAAATAGCTTTACTGTACAGTCTCTTGATAGTACACTTTGGCAGCAAATCTTTACACAGACTGTAATGCTTGATCTTGACTGTGCTGAGGAGATACTAGAAGGAGTAGATTAGAGGTAGAGTAGAGGTAGTTGTAGCAGTGCTTGAAGAATTGAAAGTAGAGCAGAGCAGCATAGGGGAGAGGAGTTTGTCAAGGGGGTCCTAACCCAATGTAGTAATGTACTCTGCCGAAACTTAAGAGTATACTTGAGAGATACTTGTACCCAATGATAGACTATAGTCTGACCACCTTCTGCCCTACAGTGTCGAGCTTCTCGTCCTAATAGGGTGATACAAGCCCCAGCCATGGTTATCTGGGTGAAGCTAAGCTTCTGAGCCTTCCTGGGTATTTGCACTGCGAGATAGGATACGTAGAGCTTCTGGTAGCTTTGTCCTATCCAGGCTAATTCCTCTTGTGTATCAGGATACTGTCCTGCACCTTTTAGACTGGTTCACGGCGAGGGCTAGGATATTCCCTGACTCTGCTCCCTTTGTATTGTCTAGCACTGCATAGTAGATATAGTAGAAATACTAAAAAAAAGCTAAGAGTCCCTAGTTTCTTTTGCATACACGCGTGTCTTAACCAACTCACTAAAAACACTGTCTGCACTGAAATGACCTGTCAGGACCTGGCTTGGCTACAGCAGGGATATCTGCTCGGTGTGTCCTTCTGCCACGAGAATATTAGTAGAACTGACGCTACACCTACTCCCACCAAGTAACTTCCTACAGGGGCTATGTAAGGGACCCTGTGAGTGGTGAAAAGGAATGTGTGCAGGGAAAAGAAAAAGAGTGATAGGTTAGACAGAAAGAACATCTCCCATAGGCTAGCAAAAGCACATGGTACACATAAAACCGTAACCCTTTGCTGACTTCAGCTGTAACAGCTTAACGTAAAATACCTTCATCACCACTTAACCTGGAGTAATGAGCTTTTGCGGCAGGTGTACATGAAAAGGACACCTGTGGTGGGATACCACACACTTCCTGCAGGACATACAGCAGCTGATAAGTACTGGAAGACTTGCAATTTTTTTTTTTATAGAAGTAATATACAAATCTCTGGCACTTCCTGGCACCTGTTAATTTGAAAGAGTACCTTTTAACTCCTTCTGCTCCCTAAACATTCATGACACTGAAATACTCTGTGCTGCTAGAGGGATTCTCTTTGCTCCTTTCATCCAGTGTCCCATGTCCCATTCGGCAGTGACCACATTACCCCTTATAAATAGTACTGCCTCCTTAACAGCCATAGAACTAATTTATAAACTTCTTGCTGCAGCTGCCACTAGGTGGCGCTCCCTGCATATGTACTAATACAGCTTTCATGGATGGTAAAGAGGCAGCCCTAGCAGTGACAGCCTTCAGAAAAGACCTGCTTTCTCTTCCATGTTCTTCCTAGAATTTTGGGACACAGATTCTAATCATGATAGGTTACGGCCCACCCTATTGATCAATACACCCAAAATACTCTGTGCTGCTGAGATATTATAGTCTGAAGGTTATATATGAATAAGGAAGGAAGTGTAATCTCTTCAGCTTTATACAGTACAGCCCTTGTGTCACGCTACTTAGGTCTTTTGTTTTAGGAGACCGGAAGTCATTGTCTGATCATGGGTTACATATTGTTGCTTCACCTTGTCATCTTGTTCCTCATTAGTACTAAGTAACGTCACCGCCATGGAAAGTGTCTGCAACATTTTATGGAATCAGTGGGTATGATGATCCAAAGTATGAGGAGGGGTAAAAGTGAAGTGGGGCTGCATAAAGGGAGCTTTTTAGCTGATAATGGGGGGGGGGGGTTTGTGAATGGAAATGCAGAGGAGTACACTATGTGGAGTCCTTAAAGGGGTTATCCAGCGCTACAAAAACATGGCCACTTTTTCCCCTACTGTTGTCTCCAGTTTGGGTGGGATTTTGAAACTCAGTTCCATTGAAGTAAATGGAGCTTAATTGCAAACCGCACCTGAACTGGAGACAACAGTAGGGGGAAAAGTGGCCATGTTTTTGTAGCGCTGGATAACCCCTTTAAGGTGTAAGGGGTGAAGACACAGCTGAAAGGAGGCACAGGACAGGAAGGGATCAGCTCTCTGCTCTACGTCTTACTTCTCTTACTTCAACTTCATTATGGAAGGGGATTTGGTGCACAGTAAATGGAATTATCACTATCTGGAAGGGCACAGGAGGGGGGATTATTACTACTTGGGGGCACGGAAGGAGGAATTATAACTTGGGGAAGGATTATTACTACTTGGGGGTATGGAAGGTTATTACTACTTTAGGGCACAGGGAAGGTTAGTGCTACTTGAGGGCACAGGAGGGGGATTATTACTACTTGGGGCACAGGAGGGGGATTATTACTACTTGGGGCACAGGAGGGGGGATTATTACTACTTGGGGGTGCAGGAAGAGGGATTATTAATACTTGGGGGCACAGAAGGAGGAATTATAACTTGGGGGGATTACTACTACTTGGGGGCATGTAAGATTATTACTACTTTGGGGCAAAGGGAAGGGGGATTATTGCTACACAGGAGCACAGAAGGGGAGATTATTGCTATTTGGTGGAAAAAAGGGACATTATTAGAATTTGGTGGCAAAGAAGGAGGCATTATAATAGTGTGGAAGCGCAGACGGGATCTTACTGTGTGGGCCTTTACAAGGGAGAACTATTCATGTTGGGGCACCATGGATGGGGTTTTGTATAGAGTTGAGGAAGGTTCTGGAAAAGTACAGAGTCTAAAATGCTTGTCCGATAGATGCTGTGTAGACAAGTCATAAGCGCCCGGACTGAATGGAGAAGAAAAGGCAAAGTGAACAACAACATGATGATTGATGACCCCTCTGAGTCACTGAATGTACCTGCACTGTAATCCCTACATTGTCACTACAAAGAGGTAATGTCAGATTCTGGTTGTTGTTTTTTTCATTCAGTATCTGTACTGATGGTGTTTTTTTCAGTCATTAACGCGGTCATGCCGTGGTTGTATTATTTTTCCCTTGTGTAGTGGTAATATTGGTGATGATATTTAGTCACTACTTTAGGATGCAGAGAAGCTAGAATCTGCCCTGGGTGAGTACACTGTAACTCAGTAGATCAAATAGCACACTAAATTCTTGGGGGGAGATAAAACTTTAAGCAGCACAGGGGTGAGACGGGCAGGTAACTTACGGTAGACAAGGAGCTGGTACTGCTGTGTACACATGTCCCCGGTGCGGAGCTTTACACTTGCATCGTACGTCCCTTCATCTTCCTTACGCACATTCAGGATAACTAAGGAGGCGTTCTGGTCACTCGCCAGCTTCCCCGTGTATGGTGCCGACACATTGATGGGTTTATATGGCGCTGTTGAGGTGATGCTATTGAATTTATGAATCCAAGTGATGTCATCTATATTCTCCATAGACATTTCTAGTGTTACATTCCAGCCATGTGCCCCATGTACAACCATGGTCTCCCTGCAGGGGTTGGCACACCAGATACCTAGGAACAAGTCATCAAGATCAAGATATAGAAAATTAGAAAGCTATTTATTTAAGAACTATGGAAGTTGTACTGTGCATACATTTTATTAAGTCTCTGGCCATAATTTATGATATACATTTAGGAGAGGCGCTGTGTGTGACCCTATATACAGAATAGGGAGGAAACCTGAAAGTGAGTCCCAACATATACAAAAAGAAGAGTAGTACTGTGCATTAACCATACATAGAGAATACGAGAGATAGTGGTACTGTGCAGTGTGTGTGTGTGTATATATATATATAGAGAGAGAGAGAGAGAGAGAGAGAGAGAGAGAGAATAATAGAGATAGTGGTTATATATATATATATAACCACTATATATATATATATATATACAGAATAAGAGCAGATACAGAGACGATACTTAACATACACATGTGTTACTGTTTAGTGTAATGTACAGTGATGTCCAAATTTTCCCATAAGAAATCATAGAAATGCATACAATTGGTTCCACACCCCAAAAATAATGATTTTTTATTCTGAATAACATGTAAAACAGATGAAACAAACAATCAGAAACAGCAGAATCTGTGATATTATAAGTTACTGTACAGGAGAGGATGAAGTATGAAGGAATGAGCAGTACAGATGTGGGCACATACATGCAGCACTCTCTGTCCGGGGAGAGAGGGGTTACAGCTATGGAGAGATTACCTCCACAGTCCTGTCCCCTGATGTAAGCCCCAGCCTGAAGTGGATCTGCTATGATTTGGAAGGTGAGGGAGACCACCTATGCAGACCATGCCCCTCCTCCACTCCACAAAGCAATACTCTTAAACCAAGTTACAATTTTGGAAAAATACTCTTAAACCAAAGTACCACTGTATTAATAATTCTTGCTGAAGACTTCAGAGGGTTAAATGCCCACAACCAGTGCTGTATATAGGAAGTATACTGGCGTGTGACTGGCATGTACAGATTATCAGCGGGCACAGGGTTGCCTCCACCACATAGCAAATCTCTATACATCATACATGAAGTCAGACTAATTGATAACATGAGACTAAACCACACGACTCACATCTCACATAAAGAAGGGTTACGAAGCTCCACTTCATAGTCACCACCGATAATCACAGAGGAGGATACTGCAGGGAGAGAAGATTTCCACGCCCTCAGAGGAGGAAGCGGTGACTGAAATAGTTTGGGACTTATAGTGTCTCCTATTTATCTCCTCCTTATGACTTCATACATATCCCACCTACAGTGTCAGCATCAGCCTCACATCACACTTCCCCAGGGTGAGTCACATGTACTGGACTCCGATACATGAGCTTAGCAGACAGACGATAAACTTATGAAGATGAGAAGAATATTAAAGGGGTTATCCAGCGCTACAAAAACATGGCCGCTTTCCCCCTACTGTTGTCTCCAGTTTGGGTGGGGTTTTGAAACTCAGTTCCATTGAAGTAAATGGAGCTTAATTGCAAACCGCACCTGAACTGGAGACAACAGTAGGGGGAAAAGTGGCCATGTTTTTGTAGCGCTGGATAACCCCTTTAAAAAAAAGGATCGGGTAAGGGGCTGCTCCACGTTAAAAAAAAAAACATAAAAAATGTATTTGAAAAGTACAATACAACAAATAAAAAGATTTGTTTCGGACATGGAACGACTCCTTCTTAAGGTAGGTACATATACCTACCTTAACCCCTTCGCGTCAGTAACATGTATATATACGTTCTTACTGCACATACCCCGTGCAGTAGGAATGTATATATATACGTTCCAGTACTGACAGGGTTACTGATAAGAGCGCTGCAGAGATAGCAATCACGCTCACATCAGTGTCTGGGGGCCGGAGGTAATGAGAGGCAGCTGCAATCCTGCACCCGACTCTCATTAACCCCTTAAACGCCGCAATCTACAGCGATTGCGGCGTTTAAGGTCCTCAGTGACAGATCAAGCACCTGTCACCGAGTGATCGGGACCCCCGCAGCCGTGCTGCAGGGGTCCCGATGGCATGTACTGACAGGCGGGGGTAAGCTCCTTACCTCCATCCTGTCGGATCGGCGATCTATGTGTAGAGTCTGCTCTCAGGCAGGCTCTATACATAGATCGCCGATAACACTGACCTATGCTATGCCATGGCATAGCATAGATCAGTATATGCAATCTAATGATTGCATATTTTAAAGTGAATAAAAGTGGGGAAAAAAAAGTGTAATAAAGGTTTCAAAAGTATTAAAAAAAAACCTTATAAACCCCCTCCCAATAAAAGTTTAAAATACCCCCTAGCCCATTCTAAAAATATAAATATAAATAAATTAACATATTACATATCGTAGCGTGCGGAATTGTCCGATCTATTAAAATATAACATTATTGTTACCGCATGGTGAACGGCGTAAACGGAAACAAACAAAAAAAAAAACACCAGGATTGCTGATTTTATTAAACTATATATCACAAAAAAAATTCATAAAGAGCAATCAAAATTTTTCTGTTACACCAATATGATATTGTCTGCCCATTATTCACACTCAACGTGTCTGCACATATCGCTTTCCCTATTGTCTTTTCACACAACAAACTAATGCCCCTATTCCACCGGTCAGAAGGGGCCTAACGTTTATATGGGGGCACAAGGGGCCTCTACTACATGGGGGCAGTGTGCGGGACCCTAACTACTATATGGGGATAGTGTGAGGGATGTTACTACTGTTGGGGGTCCACATTGGGGGGCTAATTACTATATGGAGGCAGAATGAAGCCTATATACACTAAATAGGCACAATATGGAGCCTATCTATTGTATAGGGGCAGTGAGGGGTTACTCTAAGTAACATATGTGGATAGTTTGGGGGCCTAACTACTGTATTGGGCATAGTGGAGCCTATCTCCTATATGGGGGCAGTATGGGGTCCCAACTACTATAAGGGGGCAGTATAGGGTCCCAACTACTATATGGGGGCACATATTCAGTGCAGAATGTTAATAAGCTTCTGAATCTCAGAAGGTGACCTACAGAACCCATTACTTATGTTCTATTAATAAATTGATGCAGAATACAATTTTTTGTGTATCAGGTACAATAAAGAAATGTCCATTATGAACCATTCTGATACTGATGTGGTCTTGTGGTTTCTTTAAAGGAAATGGAAACAAACATACTGTACAAGATAGAAGAACTGTATCCACAGTAACAGGAGAAACAACACAATTCTGCGTGTTGTGGTAATGAAAACAGCACAAAGTGACCACAGGAAAGGATGCTGATGTTCCAGAGGTGTTATACAGATGGTTCTTGTAGCTCCACAGACAGGGTCGCTCACAGCAGCTGGAGGATGTGTCTGGGTGCTGGTGAGCAGAACAGTCTATGACCCCAGGTGAGCGCCTATGGGTGTCTGCTGCCAGAATGCCCATGGTGCTAGTGCAAATGATGGAAGCCAGACACACTAATAAACAGCCAAGAGCAAAATAAAGGGGGTGATACTTACCTGTCCTGGTCCAGAGCAGCTACCATGCTGCCAGTCCTGGTCCTTCATCAACCAGTTCCTGTGATGCTAAAGCTTTGGCTGTCCAGGCATGATGGGAGTTGTAGTTTTGCAGCTACAAGAGATCTGCTTACCCAACACCCTGTCACCCATATATGAGATGGGTACTAACTAAACAAAAGGTTTCCCCCCAAAAGACTATAAAACAGAAAAAGAGGAACAGTGTCGAAAGGAAAAATACTGCAAAAAAGTATAAAGAACTACACTATACAGTAAGGAACACTAACTAAATCATATTATACATTCATAGCAGTGGTTGCGCCCCCTGCTGTTTCCTGTATTGTTGATTTCTGGGGGACCCACACCTTCCATTGCTGGCCTTTGCATCAAGCGCATTGATACCGGTGTAGATGCTTATACCTCACACACTTTCTTTATATACTATATCAGAAAGAGAGAGTGATCTGGTAGGTGTTGATGTCGTCCTGTAGTCCACAGGAAGTAAGATGACCAAGAGCAGACCACTTCCCTCTGACACTTTCAGCACTGTGATTTCCATAGAGTCAGACTGGTGACCACTTAATGTAAGACCCACTGAAGGTAATAAAATACATGGATGCAGCTGCAGTGGAATCAGACAGATGCTGCTGTATGACTAGCTATGATGAGTGTGCATGTTAAAGGGGTTATCCAGCGCTACAAAAACATGGCCACTTTTCCCCCTCTCTTGTCTCCAGATTGGGTGGGGTTTCAAACTCAGTTCCATTGAAGTAAATGGAGCTTATTTGCAAACCGCACCTGAACTGGAGACAAGAGAGGGGGAAAAGTGGCCATGTTTTTGTAGTGCTGGATAACCCCTTTAAAGGGGTTATCCTGTGCTACAAAAACATGGCCACTTTCTTCCAGAGACAGCACCGCTCTCCAGTTTGCGTGGGGTTTTGCTACTCAGTTCTACTGAAGTGAATGAAGTTTCGACATAGGGCGTATATTTACGCCCTGATGCCGTTAAGGATGTTCAGAGCGGGGCTGCGCGGCGACCCTGCTCTGAACCGCGGCGGTACCGGGTGCCGCTTATAGCCGGACCGCCGGTATTAGCGGGCACGGTCCGATCGCCGTGCCCGCTAATACAGTAATCAGATGCAGCTGTCAAACATGACAGCTGCATCCGATTACCGGACGCAGCACTTCCCTGGTGTCTGGTGGAGGAGATCGCTCCTCCGGGATGTTATCCCGGAGGAGCGATCTCCGTTTCTGAAGCCGGCCGGGGACCGCTCCAAGATGGCGCCGTCCCCGGCTCGGCACTCATTTACTTCCAGCTGCAGCAGCCGGAAGTAAGCGAGTGCCTATCTCATGGATCACATATCTATGCTGCAGAGATCTCTATGAGAGATCAAAGTGTATATACTAGAAGTCCCCCAGGGGGAATAACCCTAACCCCAGGGGGAATAACCCTAACCCCAGGGGGAATAACCCTAACCCCAGGGGGAATAACCCTAACCCCAGGGGGAATAACCCTAACCCCAGGGGGAATAACCCTAACCCCAGGGGGGCTTCTAGTATAAGTGTAAAAGTTTAAAAAAAAATGTTGTTAATAGTAAAAAGCCCCCTCCCCTAATAAAAGTCTGAATCACCCCCCTTTTCCTAGGTTATAAATAAAAGTAAATAAATAAATAAATAAACAAACATGTTTGCTATCGCCGCGTGCGTAATCGCCCGAACTATTAATTAATCACATTCCTGATCTCGCACGGTAAACGGCGTCAGCGCCAAAAAATCCCAAAGTGCAAAATTGCGCATTTTTGGTCGCATCAAATCCAGAAAAATTGTAATAAAAAGCGATCAAAAAGTCGTATATGCGCAATCAAGGTACAGATAGAAAGAACACATCATGGCGCAAAAAATTACACCTGACACAGCCCCATAGACCAAAGGATAAAAGCGCTATAAGCCTGGGAATGGAGCGGTTTTAAGTGACGTATATTTGTTGACAATGGTTTGAATTTTTTACAGGCCATCAGATACAATATAAGTTATACATGTTATATATCGTTTTAATCGTAACGACTTGAGGAACATGCATAACAAGTCAGTTTTACCCCAGGGCGAATAGCGTAAAAACACATTTCCCCCAAATAAACAAAATGCGTTTTTTTTTTCAATTTCACCACACATTTATTTTTTTACTGGATTCACAGTGTACCAAATGCAAAAATTCAGCCTGTCATTGCAAAGTACAATTAGTGGCGCAAAAAATAAGGGATCATGTGGGTTTCTAGGCGGAAAAATGCAAGTGCTATGGCCTTTTAAGCACAAGGAGGAAAAAACGAAAATGCAAAAATCGAAATTGGCTCTGTCCTTAAGGGGTTAAAGGACAACTCTGCGGTCTGCTCAATAAAACCAATTATATAAACAAGGGATCATATATAGAGATGATCGAACAGCGGGAAATCTTAGGTTCTATCAAACTCGAACCTTCTGCGTTTGATTCCCGTTGCCTTCCCGGTCTGTGGTGAAGGAGGAGACAGCCCGGGTACCGCCTGGAATTTCAGGATACGACCTATTAACTAGGTTGAATCCCGGAATTCCAGGCGGAACCCGGGCTGTCTCCTCCTTCCCCACGGAACGGTAATCAAATGCGGAAGGTTCGAGTTCGATAGAACCCAAGATTTTCCGCTGTTCGATCATCTCTAATCATATATACCCTTTGTATAGGAACAGTTTGAGCCCCAAATCACCGCTCTGTGACTCCCACATCGCCTGTTCTCATCATCATGTCTTCTCTCCTCACTTCCTGTCTGAGCTGCAGCTTCTCTACTAGATTTCCCAGCATCCTCTTCCCAGTTTCAGCCAGGAGGAGAGAGCTTCTCGCCGAAAACCGCCCTCATGTGACGTCGTCCTGTGAAACCATGTGATCGGGCCGATGTCACATGGGGAGGCAGGGAAAGGCCTTACAATCAGCTTGCAGTGCCCATAGCCTTTCTCTGCCTCCTCATGTGACGTGTGACATGTTTCAAAGCTGTGGGAGGTGCCGTGCGGCAGAGAGCTCTTCCTCATCAGCCAGAAGGAGAGAGCTTCTCGCCGAAGTCCGCCCACAGCAGCGTGGAGGGTCGGCAACGTCCCTGCATATTTCCACCTACATAATGAAGGGGGTTGTACCGAACCGCAGCAAGCAACGCCTCATTTCGTGACGTCACAAATCAAGATTGCAAAACGGTAAGTAAAGTATATTAGGCACCAATCTAACTTAGGGCTTAAACTTAAACTTATTTAGGGCTTATATTAAAAAATTGTGTTTGCCCGGACTTCCCCTTTAATTGGAAATTACACCTGAATTGGAGACAAGAGTTGTGTTGTCTCAGGAAGATAGTGGCCATGTTTTTGTAGCTCTGGATAACATCTTTAAAATAAACCAAAAATAGTGGGTTTTTTTGCAGTACCCAATTTGTCTCTCTCTTTTTGGAATTCAATAGGAAAATCTGGGTAGAAAGAGACTTTTGCACCGTCAGTGGAGAGGTGCCCAGCATCATATGTCAGATACAGAATCTATTCCAGACTTCCACTTAGTGCAGAATGTTTTTGTTATCTTCTCAAGCTCTATATCCACAATCTATGAGCTCTACAGGCAGCTCTTTCCTCCTCATGGCTTAGTGTTTGCTCTGATATACATAGCTGTGACACCTTATATAGACAGGGGCGTGTCACATATAATCCTGTCCAATGAGGAGTGCAAAAAAAACAATGTGAAAGAAGTAAAAGGGTCTGAAGACAAGATTGACAGATAGATAGATAGATAATAGATAGATAGATAGATAGATAGATAGATAGATAGATAGATAGGAGATAGATAAATAAATAGATAGATAGATAAACGATAGATAGATAGATAGATAGATAGATAGATAGATAGATAGATAGATAGGAGATAGATAGATAGATAGGAGATAGATAATAGATAAATAAATAGATAGATAGATAAACGATAGATAGATAGATAGATAGATAGATAGATAGATAGATAGATAGATAGATAGATAGGAGATAGATAGATAGATAGAAGATAGATAGGAGATAGATAGATAGATAGATAGATAGATAGATAGATAGATAATAGATAGATAGATAGATAGATAGATAGATAGATAGATAGATAGGAGATAGATAGAAGATAGATAGATAGATAGATAGATAGATAGATAGATAGATAGATAGATAGGAGATAGATAGATAGATAGATAGATAATAGATAGATAGGGAATAGATAGATAGATAGATAGATAGATAGATAGATAGATAGATGATAGATAGATAGATGATAGATAGATAGATAATAAATAGATAGATAGGAGATAGATAGATAGATAATAGATAGATAGATAGATAGATAGATAGATAGATAGATAGATAGATAGGAGATAGATAGATAGATAGATAGATAGATAGATAGATAGATAGGAGATAGATAGATAGATAGAAAGATAAATAGATAGATAGATAATAGATAGATAGGGGATAGATAGATAGATAGATAGATAGATAGATAGATAGATAGATAGATAGATGATAGATAGATAGATGATAGATAGATAGATAGGAGATAGATAGATAGATAGGAGATAGATAGATAGATAGATAGATAGGAGATAGATAGATAGGAGATAGATAGATAGGAGATAGATAGATAGGAGATAGATAGATAGATAGGAGATAGATAGATAGATAGATAGATAGATACATGATAGATAGATAGATAGATAGATAGATGATAGATAGATAGATAGGAGATAGATAGATAGATAGGAGATAGATAGATAGATAGGAGATAGATAGATAGGAGATAGATAGATAGGAGATAGATAGATAGGAGATAGATAGATAGATAGATAGATAGATAGATGATAGATAGATAGATAGATACATGATAGATAGATAGATAGATAGATAGATAGATAGATAGATAGATAGATAGATGATAGATAGATAGATAGGAGATAGATAGATAGATAGGAGATAGATAGATAGATAGATAGGAGATAGATAGATAGGAGATAGATAGATAGATAGATAGATAGATAGATAGATAGATAGGAGATAGATAGATAGATAGATAGATAGATAGATAGGAGATAGATAGATAGGAGATAGATAGATAGATAGGAGATAGATAGATAGATAGATAGATAGATAGATAGATAGTCCTCCTCTCAATCTAACAAAAACATTTTTGGAGAAAACTGAAATCTGTTTTTGGGGAAAGGAATCTGCAAATATTCTAGAGTGTGATTGAATTGAGGTGGAGACAATACCGGTAGATGGAGGCAAGAACCACAGATGGCTACAAAAACACCCGGCGTCACTGTCACCTAATGTTGTATAATGACAGGAAGAGTGACTAATCCCGCTGATGTCACCTACTACATTCAGCAATGGATGACGGCCGCTCAACTTTCTGCGGAATATATTTAGACATATCATCAAAGATATTCCAAGGATACAGAGTCGGTATATGGAAACAATGTCTACTTATTCCTGAAGATATAATTATTTTTATACTAAACCTACTAATAGTGTGGATAAGGGATAAGTGTTCCTCTTAAAGGGGTTGGCCAGCCTTACATACGTTTTGGTAAACTCTGTTATGATGGTGAGCAGTAGAGACGGGAAAACACGTCCAGGGCCAACACCCAATCATCCAACTCCAGGGAAATTCACATGTGGTAACTCTAGGCCACAGGTGTCACTCACGGCCCTCCAACTGTTCCCAAACTACAATTCCCATCACTCCTGGACAGCCAAAGATTTAGCGTGATGGTATATACTAGGCCCTATAACAACCCACCAGCAGTGTATATACCCAGGCCCTATAACAACCCACCAGCAGTGTATATACCCAGGATCTATATTAACTCACCAGCAGTGTATATACCCAGGCCCTATAATAACCCACCAGCAGTGTATACCCAGGCCCTATAACAACCCACCAGCAGTGTATATACCCAGGCCCTATAATAACCCACCAGCAGTGTATATACCCAGGCCCTATAACAACCCACCAGCAGTGTATATACCCAGGCCCTATAATAACCCACCAGCAGTGTATACCCAGGCCCTATAACAACCCACCAGCAGTGTATATACCCAGGCCCTATAATAACCCACCAGCAGTGTATATACCCAGGCCCTATAACAACCCACCAGCAGTGTATATACCCAGGCCCTATAATAACCCACCAGCAGTGTATACCCAGGCCCTATAACAACCCACCAGCAGTGTATATACCCAGGCCCTATAATAACCCACCAGCAGTGTATACCCAGGCCCTATAACAACCCACCAGCAGTGTATATACCCAGGCCCTATAATAACCCACCAGCAGTGTATACCCAGGCCCTATAATAACCCACCAGCAGTGTATATACCCAGGCCCTATAAAACCCACCAGCAGTGTATATACCCAGGCCTTATAACAACCCACCAGCAGTGTATATACCCAGGCCCTATAACAACCCACCAGCAGTGTATATACCCAGGCCCTATAACAACCCACCAGCAGTGTATATACCCAGGCCTTATAACAACCCACCAGCAGTGTATATACCCAGGCCCTATAACAACCCACCAGCAGTGTATATACCCAGGCCCTATAACAACCCACCAGCAGTATATACCCAGGCCCTATAACAACCCAACAACAGTGTATATACCCAGGCCCTATAACAACCCACCAGCAATGTATATACCCAGGCCCTATAACAACCCACCAGCAGTGTATATACCTAGGCCCTATAACAACTCACCAGCAGTGTATATACCCAGGCCCTATAACAACCCACCAGCAGCGTATATACCCAGGCCCTATAACAACCCACCAGCAGTGTATATACCCAGGCCCTGTAACAACCCACCAGCAGTGTATATACCCAGGCCCTATAACAACCCACCAGCAGTGTATATACCCAGGCCCTATAACAACCCACCAGCAGTGTATATACCCAGGACCTATAACAACCCACCAGCAGTGTATATACCCAGGCCCTATAACAACCCACCAGCAGTGTATATACCCAGGACCTATAACAACCCACCAGCAGTGTATATACCCAGGCCCTATAACAACCACCAGCAGTGTATATACCCAGGCCCTATAACAACCCACCAGCAGTGTATATACCCAGGCCCTATAAAACCCACCAGCAGTGTATATACCCAGGCCCTATAAAACCCACCAGCAGTGTATATACCCAGGCCCTATAAAACCCACCAGCAGTGTATATACCCAGGCCCTATAAAACCCACCAGCAGTGTATATACCCAGGCCCTATAACAACCACCAGCAGTGTATATACCCAGGCCCTATAACAACCCACCAGCAGTGTATATACCCAGGCCCTATAAAACCCACCAGCAGTGTATATACCCAGGCCCTATAAAACCCACCAGCAGTGTATATACCCAGGCCCTATAAAACCCACCAGCAGTGTATATACCCAGGACCTATAACAACCTAAACCAGTGTTTTTCAGATGCGTCATGAAGCAGCTGCAAAATTACAAATTTATCTACAAAGACAGAAGTAATGGAGCGATAGATACCAGTTTCAACATAAAATAAGAGAACTGCTTACATGTGACTGTCCATGACATGATTGCAGAGCACTGCACCTGGCGGACAGCAAGAAAAAGTCCCACATTTTCTGGCAAATAAAGCAAACTTTTTATTTACAGAGCTCTGCAGGACATATCACTATATACAAAGCTCTGCAGACTGCAGGACATATCACTATATACAGAGCTCTGCAGGACATATCACTATATACAGTGCTCTGCGGACTGCAGGACATATCATTATATACAGTGCTCTGCAGGACATGTCACTATATACAGTGCTCTGCGGACTGCAGGACATATCATTATATACAGTGCTCTGCAGGACATATCACTATATACAGTGCTCTGCGGACTGCAGGACATATCATTATATACAGTGCTCTGCAGGACATGTCACTATATACAGTGCTCTGCGGACTGCAGGACATATCATTATATACAGTGCTCTGCAGGACATGCCACTATATACAGTGCTCTGCGGACTGCAGGACATATCATTATATACAGAGCTCTGCAGGACATATCACTATATACAGAGCTCTGCAGGACATATCACTATATACAGAGCTCTGCAGGACATCGCTATATACAATAATCTGCGGGACATATCACTATATATAGAGCTCTGCAGGACATATCACTATATACAGAGCTCTGCAGGACATATCACTATATATATATAGAGCTCTGCAGGACATATCACTATATACAGTGTTCTGCGGACTGCAGGACATATCACTATAAACAGAGCTCTGCAGGACATATCACTATATACAATAATTTGCAGGACATATCACTATATACAGAGCTCTGCAGACTGCAGGACATATCACTATATACAGAGCTCTACAGACTGCAGTACATATCACTATATACAGAGCTCTACAGACTGCAGGACATATCACTATATACAGAGCTCTGCAGGACATATCAGTATATACAGAGCTCTGCAGGACATATCACTATAAACAGAGCTCTGCAGGACATATCACTATATACAATAATTTGCAGGACATATCACTATATACAGAGCTCTGCAGACTGCAGGACATATCACTATATACAGAGCTCTACAGACTGCAGTACATATCACTATATACAGAGCTCTACAGACTGCAGGACATATCACTATATACAGAGCTCTGCAGGACATATCAGTATATACAGAGCTCTGCAGGACATATCACTATATACAGAGCTCTGCAGGATATATCACTATATACAGTGCTCTACAGACTGCAGGACATATCTCTATATACAGTGCTCTGCAGGACATATCACTATACACAGAGCTCTGCAGGACATACACTATATACAGAGCTCTGCAGACTGCAGGACATATCACTATATACAGAGCTCTGCAGGTCATATCACTATATACAGAGCAGACTGCAGGACATATCACTATATACAGAGCTCTGCAGGGCATATCACTACATACAGAGCTCTGCAGACTGCAGGACATATCACTATATACAGAGCTCTGCAGGACATATCACTATATACAGAGCTCTGCAGACTGCAGGACATATCACTATATACAGAGCTCTGCAGGACATATCACTATATACAGAGCTCTGCAGGACATATCACTATATATATATATAGAGAGCTCTGCAGGACATATCACTATATACAGTGTTCTGCGGACTGCAGGACATATCACTATAAACAGAGCTCTGCAGGACATATCACTATATACAATAATTTGCAGGACATATCAGTATATACAGAGCTCTGCAGGACATATCACTATATACAGAGCTCTGCAGACTGCAGGACATATCACTATATACAGAGCTCTACAGACTGCAGTACATATCACTATATACAGAGCTCTACAGACTGCAGGACATATCACTATATACAGAGCTCTACAGACTGCAGGACATATCACTATATACAGAGCTCTGCAGGATATATCACTATATACAGTGCTCTACAGACTGCAGGACATATCTCTATATACAGTGCTCTGCAGGACATATCACTATACACAGAGCTCTGCAGGACATACACTATATACAGAGCTCTGTAGACTGCAGGACATATCACTATATACAGAGCTCTGCAGGACATATCACTATATACAGAGCTCTGCAGGACATATCACTATATACAGAGCAGACTGCAGGACATATCACTATACACAGAGCTCTGCAGGACATACACTATATACAGAGCTCTGCAGACTGCAGGACATATCACTATATACAGAGCTCTGCAGGACATATCACTATATACAGAGCAGACTGCAGGACATATCACTATATACAGAGCTCTGCAGGACATATCACTATATACAGAGCTCCGCAGGGCATATCACTACATACAGAGCAGACTGCAGGACATATCACTATACAGGGGCGTAACTAGAAATGGCTGGGCCCTATAGCAAACTTTTGATTGGGCCCCCCCCCCCCCCCCCCCCCCGACTGACCACTAAACGGTCAAGTGAAGTCATAACTACATAACTGCTAGCTCTGGTCAGGAGTGCTTGCAGTTAAAGGGACATTTGCAAAACCCAGGAGACCAGCAGGACCACCCGGTGCTGCAAATGATGACGGCTCAGGGGGCCCAGTGTATTGCAGGAGCAGACCATGGGGCCCCCTGATGCGGCGGGCCCCATAGCAGCCGCTATGGCTGCTATAGTGGTAGTTACGCCCCTGTCACTATATACAGAGCTCTGCAGACTGCAGGACATATCACTATATACAGAGCTCTGCAGGACATGTCACTATATACAGAGCTCTGCAGGACATATCAGTATATACAGAGCTCTGCAGGACATATCACTATATACAGAGCTCTGCAGACTGCAGGACATGTCACTATATACAGTGCTCTGCAGGAAATATCACTATATACATAGCTCTGCAGACTGCAGGACATATCACTATATACAGAGCTCTGCAGGACATATCACTATATACAGAGCTCTGCAGACTGCAGGACATGTCACTATATACAGTGCTCTGCAGGAAATATCACTATATACATAGCTCTGCAGGACATATCACTATATACAGTGCTCTGCAGGACATATCACTATATACAGTGCTCTGCAGGACATATCACTATATATAGAGCTCTGCAGGACATATCACTATATACAGTGTTCTGCAGGACATATCTCTATGTACAGTGCTCTGCAGGACATATCTCTATATACAGTGTTCTGCAGGACATATCACTATATACAGTGCTCTGCAGGACATATCTCTATATACAGTGCTCTGCAGGACATATCTCTATATACAGTGCTCTGCAGGACCTATCACTATATACAGAGCTCTGCAGGACATATCACTATATACAGAGCTCTGCAGACTGCAGGACATATCTCTATATACAGAGCTCTACAGACTGCAGTACATATCACTATATACAGAGCTCTGCAGGACATATCACTATATACAGAGCTCTGCAGACTGCAGGACATATCTCTATATACAGTGCTCTGCAGGAAATATCTCTATATACAGAGCTCTGCAGGACATATCTCTATATACAGAGCTCTGCAGGACATATCACTATATACAGGCAGCCATTTGTTAGTATACAGGCAGTGGGTGCGGCTCTTCCTTGGGGGCGGGTCTCGCACTGTGAATACAGCGCAGTGTCAAGTGATTAGTGGAGCTCAAGACAGCTGCACCAATCACAAATCACTTAGTTGGACAGTCCACATAAAAGCCCCGCCCCTTTTGTCACGTAACTATAGCAACATCACTAGATTACTGGACGGAATTACAGGGGACGGCAACCGAACCTGGAGGAGGAGCTACAGCCAAATCCCGATCTGCTGGGCAAGGAGACAACATCAGTGGGATGACAGGCCGAGATAGTGGAGCTGCTATTGTATGAATAGGGATGGTACAATTAGGCAGCGGCTCCATCTAGTGGCCGCTGTGCAGTACAGCAGCTCATTCATTACACTCATCACATTTATCGGTTCCTGCCTATCCTTGCTGCCCCCACTGACATGCAGCATCTATACACTGTACCACAGATGTCCGCTAGGGGGCGATGTAACTAAGGTAACATGGCCACATTTCTTTATAAGAGTGGTTGAATATCTAGAACTAAGATGCCCTTCACCCCCACCCCCCACCCTCCTGTGTACAGTGTCTGTCATCAGCTGATGGTTACCATAATGCTGCATGCTATTTCCTTTAACCCCTTAATGGGGAACTATCAGCAGGGTAGACAAATCTATAGGGCCAGGGACACTGAGGAGGAAGATATGGGTCTCACGTTCCCACATGTCCCGTATAGCGGAGCTTTGATAATTGCAGATATGCTCATCCCTGGTTAGGAGCTTAGGAGCTTCCCAACCTGCCACTTTCCAGCATAACTACAATTCCCTTTATGCCCTCACAACATGATGGGAGTTGTAATTTTGCAGCGTCTGGGAATAAAACGTCTGCTATATGTCTAACGTGTTTATATACAGGTATATATGTAAAACAAACCTGTATTATATAGGAAGTAGTAATTATTGTCAGTTACACTTGAAAACTGCTCCTTATATTTTATTACTTATATTATATTCCATATCTACATTTACATTCTATTCCATTACCCATTCATTTCTAAGTCTCTAAGTATGTCCCTGTATGAGAGCATGGCTGCTGTTGTGCTTGCATCAGGGTATCTGGCTGCTGTTGTGCTTGCATCAGGGTATCTGGCTGCTGTTGTGCTTGCATCAGGGTATCTGGCTGAGGTAGTGCTTGCCTTTGTGGGTGGGCGTCTGGTTGCAGGTCAAGCCGAAGGCCCGGTGTGCTTGCCTGTGAGTGTGATTGTCTGGCTGCTTTTGTGCTTGCCTGTGTGCGTGGGCATCTGACTGCGGGTCAAGCGGAAGGCCTGGTGTGCTTGCTTATGTGAGTGGGCGTCTGGCTGCTGTTGTGCTTGCCTGTGTGCCTGGGCGTCTGGTTGCGGGCCTAGCCGAAAGCCCGGTGTGCTAGCCTATGTACGCGGGTGTCTGGCTGCTTTTGTGCTTGCCTGTGTGCGTGGGCGTCTGGCTGCAGTTCAAGCCGAAGGCCTGGTGTGCTTGCCTGTGGGCGTGGGCGTCTGGCTTTTGTTGTGCTTGCCTGTGTGTGCGGGCGTCTGGCTGCTTTTGTACTTGCCTGTGTGCATGGGTGTCTGCTTGCGGGTCAAGCAGAGGGCCTGGCGTGCTTGCCTGTGTGCGTGGGCGTCTGGCTGCTGTTGTGCTTGCCTGTGTGCATGGACGTATAGCTGCAGGTCAAGCAGAAGGCCTGGTGTGCTTGCCTATGTGTGTGATCGTCTGGCTGCTGTTGTGCTTGCGTGTGGGTATCCGGCTGCTGTTGTGCTTGCCTATGGGTGTGGACGCCTGGCTGCAGGTCAAGCGGAAGGCCCGGTGTGCTTGCCTGTGTCTGTGGGTGTCTGGCTCCTTTTGTGCTTGCCTGTCTGGTTGCGGGTCAAGCAGAGGGCATGGCATGCTTGCCTGTGTGTGTGGTTGTTTGGCTGAGGTAGTGCTTGCCTGTGTGCATGGGCGTCTAGCTGTGGGTCAAGCGGAAGGCCCGGAGTGCTTGCCTATGTGCGCGGGTGTCTGGCTGCTTTTGTGCTTGCCTGTGCATGTGGGTGTCTGGTTGCGGGTGAAGCAGAAGGCCCGGAGTGCTTGCCTGTGTGCGTGGGTGTCTGGCTTCTGTTCAGCTTACCGGTGTGTGTGGGCATCAGGCTGCAGGTCAAGCGGAAGGCCTGGTGTGCTTGCCTATGTGCGTGATCATCTGTCTGCTGTTGTGCTTGCATGTGGGTATCTGGCTGCTGTAGTGCTTGCCTGTGTGCATGGGCGTCTAGCTGCGGGTCAAGCGGAAGGCCCAGAGTGCTTGCCTATGTGCGCGGGTGTCTGGCTGCTTTTGTTCTTGCCTGTGCGCGTGGGTTTCTGGCTGAGGTAGTGCTTGCCTGTGTGCATGGGCGTCTGGTTGCGGGTCCAGTGGAAGGCCTGGTGTGCTTGCTTATGTGCGTGGTTGTCTGGCTGAGGTAGTGCTTGCACACGTCTGTGTGCACGGGTATCTGGCTGCTGGTCAAGCGGAGGGCCTGGTGTGCTTGCCTATGTACATGATCGTCTGGCTGCTGTTGTGCTTGCATGTGGGTATCTGGCTGCTGTTGTGCTTGTTTGTGTGCATGGACGGCTGGCTGCGGGTCAAGCGGAAGGCCCGGAGTGCTTGCCTATGTGCACGGGTGTCTGGCTGCTTTTGTTCTTGCCTGTGCGCGTGGGTGTCTGGCTGAGGTAGTGCTTGCCTGTGTGCGTGGACTTATAGCTGCGGGTCAAGCGGATGGCCTGGTGTGCTTGCCTATGTGCGTGATTGTCTGTCTGCTGTTGTGCTTGCCAGTGTGCGTGGGCCTCTGGTTTAGGGCCAAGCCAAAGGCTTGGTGTGCTTGCCTATGTGTGTGACGCCTGGCTGCCGGTCAAGCGGAAGGCCTGGTGTGCTTGCCTATGTGCGCGGGTGTCTGGCTTCTTTTGTGCTTGCCTGTGTGCGTGGGCATCTGGTTGCGGGTCAAGCAGAGACCCTGGTGTGCTTGCCTGTGTGCGTGGGTGTCTGGCTGCTGTTCAAGCTGAAGGCCTGGTGTGCTTAGCTATGTGTGTGATCATCTGACTGCTGTTTTGCTTGCCTGTGTGTGTGGGCATCTGGTTACGGGTCAAGCGGAAGGCCTGGTTTAATTGCCTACATGCGTGGTGCCTGGCTGCTGTTGTGTTTGCCCGGTGTGCTTGCCTATATGCGTGGGCATCTGGTTGCTATTTTGCTTGCCTATGTGCGTGAGCATCTGGCTGCGAGTCAAGTGGAGGGTCTGGCATGCTTGCCTGTGTTGGCGTCTGGCTGCGGTTGTGCTTGCCTGTGTATGGGGGCTTCTGGTTGCATTTGTGCTTGCCTCTGTATGGGGGCATCTGGCTGCAGTTGTGCTTGTCTGTTTATGGGGGCATCTGGCTGCAGTTGTGCTTGCCTCTGTATGGGGGCATCTGGCTGCGGGTCTGCTTGCCTGTTTATGGGGGCATCTGGCTGCAGTTGTGCTTGCCTCTGTATGGGGGCATCTGGCTGCGGGTCTGCTTGCCTGTTTATGGGGGCATCTGGCTGCAGTTGTGCTTGCCTCTGTATGGGGGCATCTGGCTGCGGGTCTGCTTGCCTGTGTAGGTGGGCATCTGGCTGCTGGTGTGCTTGCCTGTGTAGGTGGGCATCTGGCTGCGGTTGTGGTTGCCTCTGTATGGGGGCATCTGGCTGCGGTTGTGCTTGCCTGTTTATGGGGGCATCTGGCTGTAGTTGTGCTTGCCTCTGTATGGGGGCATCTGGCTGCGGGTGTGCTTGCCTCTGTATGGGGGCATCTGGCTGCGGGTGTGCTTGCCTCTGTATGGGGGCATCTGGCTGCGGGTGTGCTTGCCTCTGTATGGGGGCATCTGGCTGCGGGTGTGCTTGCCTCTGTATGGGGGCATCTGGCTGTGGTTGTGGTTGCCTCTGTATGGGGGCATCTGGCTGCGGGTGTGCTTGCCTCTGTGTGGGGGCATCTGGCTGCAGTTGTGCTTGCCTCTGTATGGGGGCATCTGGCTGCGGTTGTGCTTCCCTCTGTATGGGGGCATCTGGCTGCGGTTGTGCTTCCCTCTGTATGGGGGCATCTGGCTGCGGTTGTGCTTGCCTCTGTATGGGGGCATCTGGCTGCGGGTGTGCTTGCCTCTGTATGGGGGCATCTGGCTGCGGGTGTGCTTGCCTCTGTATGGGGGCATCTGGCTGCGGGTGTGCTTGCCTCTGTATGGGGGCATCTGGCTGCGGGTGTGCTTGCCTCTGTGTGGGGGCATCTGGCTGCAGTTGTGCTTGCCTCTGTATGGGGCATCTGGCTACGGGTGTGCTTCCCTCTGTATGGGGGCATCTGGCTGCGGTTCTTATCTGGCTACATTCTTATCTGCTTCACCCAATCTAGTTATAACATCCCACGGGTGCAGTATCTATGATCTATCCCATCTGCGGCCCGTCTGCCCTCAGGTGGGTCCCTACACTAACACTGGCTATAGATATATATTACACTCTAGCTGTATACCAGGATCCATTGGGCGGCATGGGGGATGTGCTTGTCAATCATGCATCCTGGTATAATAGTCTTAGTGTAGGGACCCATCTGAATGAGGTCGCCTTGACGTGGCAGATGGGCTCGCACAGCGGGATCAGATTGTGCGCTAAGAACCTCACGCTGTATAAAGTCTAGGTGACAAGGGCCCTGGATCGTTTATGACTACCCCAGCAAGTACATGGAGTTCTGCACATGTCGGATTGGGATATGAAGTCATGTAAGGGCCGGGGGTTGGGTCTTTATGTAGGGCAGAGATAGGGAACCTACGGCCTCCAGCTGCTGAAATACTACATCATGCCTGGAGAGCCAAAGCTTTGTCTGTAGAGGAATGCTGGGAATTGTAGTCTTGCTGGAGGGCCGAAGGTTCCCTGTCCCCTATGTCGGGGGTCTGGGGTTTGGTATCTGTGTGTGTGTGTGTGGGGGGGGCTATTAATCTTGTCCCTATCTTGCTCGTTTTCCCTTACTGTGTATATAGCTGTATGGTAATGTACGGTAGTGTACGGTAATGTGTTCCGTTTTATTCACCGATAGATTATATTCCTGGGAGCAGCTGGGCAGCCTGAACCGGGACTATACAGAGGACAGACAGGGACTATACAGAGGACCCAGGGACTATACAGAGGACACAGAGACTATACAGAGGACACAGAGACTATACAGAGGACAGACAGGGACTATACATAGGGCACAGGGACTATACAGAGGACAGACAGGGACTATACAGAGGACACAGAGACTATACAGAGGACAGACAGGGACTATACATAGGGCACAGGGACTATACAGAGGACAGACAGGGACTATACAGAGGACACAGAGACTATAAAGAGGACAGACAGGGACTATACATAGGGCACAGGGACTATACAGAGGACACAGGGACTATACAAAGGACACAGAGACTATACAGAGGACAGACAGAGATTATAAAGAGGACACAGGGACTATACAGAGGACACAGAGACTATACAGAGGACACAGAGACTATACAGAGGACAGACAGGGACTATACATAGGGCACAGGGACTATACAGAGGACAGACAGGGACTATACAGAGGACACAGAGACTATAAAGAGGACAGACAGGGACTATACAGAGGACACAGAGACTATACAGAGGACAGACAGGGACTATACAGAGGACACAGAGACTATATAGAGGACAGACAGGGACTATACATAGGGCACAGGGACTATACAGAGGACACAGGGACTATACAAAGGACACAGAGACTATACAGAGGACAGACAGAGATTATAAAGAGGACACAGGGACTATACAGAGGACAAACAGGACCTATACAGAGGACACAGGGACTATACATAGGGCCCAGGGACTATACAGAGGACAGACAGGGACTATACAGAGGACACAGAGACTATACAGAGGACAGACAGGGACTATACATAGGGCACAGGGACTATACAGAGGACACAGGGACTATACAAAGGACACAGAGACTATACAGAGGACAGACAGAGACTATAAAGAGGACACAGGGACCATACAGAGGACAAACAGGGCCTATACAGAGGACACAGTGCAGTGACTATACATAGGGCCCAGGGACTATACAGAGTACACAGAGATTATACAGAGGAGAGGACAGGGACTATATAAAGGACACAGGGACTATATAGAGGACAGACAGGGACTATACAGAGGACAGACGGACTATACGGAGGGCACAGGGACTATACAAAGGACATACAGGGACTATATAGAGGACACGGACTATATAGAGGATAAACAAGGACTATACAGAGGACAGACAGGGACTATACAGAGGACACAGAGACTATACAGAGGACAGACAGAGACTATACAGAGGACACAGGGACTATACAGAGGACACAGGGACTATACAGAGGACACAGGGACTATAGAGAGGACACAGAGACTATACAGAGGACAGACAGAGACTATACAGAGGACACAGGGACTATACAGAGGACACAGGGACTATACAGAGGACACAGGGACTATACAGAGGACACAGGGACTATACAGAGGACAAACAGAGCCTATACAGAGGACACAGCGACTATACATAGTGCACAGGGACTATACAGAGGACAGACGGACTATACAGAGGACAGACAGGGACTATACATAGGACATACACGGACTATATAGAGGACAAACAAGGACTATACAGAGGACAGACAGGGACTATACGGAGGGCACAGGGACTATACAGAGGACAGACAGGGCCTATACAGAGGACACAGCGACTATACATATACATCCCCTAACTGCACCAATGACTGTAACCAATAAGCAGGTTACGGTGGATGGGTTTGTAGTAAAGGCCACTGACTTGCAGAGAGGGTTTGGGGTCAGAGGTGGGAGCGGCGGTCCTGGTGCAGCATTGTACTGGTCATCTGTCTGTGGTTGGAGACTCCACCAGGACCCCCGGATTGCTCCCCACGTCTTGTCCTCAGTGTCTCCATGTAAGACGACAACATATTAGCTCTTTGTGGTTCTGTGATACATTCTCCGCTCTCTGCTGATTCCTGAGCTCTGCGTATAACTGGGGTATATAGCTGCGTCTTCAGGGGGTCATACAGAAGAGCCCCAGTGACCTGGGAAATTCTAGAAAAGGGGACATTCACACTGAGGAAAACAGTGATATTGTGCTCGGAATCCCGCCTGGGCGCCTCCAATCTCCACGGCTCTCCGCTCAAGGAATTGGGCTGCGGAGCGTAGAGGCGTCCTACACATACAATCGAGACACATAGACAGGCGGGATTCCAAGTGGAGTCTGCAGCGGGGGTTCCACTCGGAATTTCTGCCTGTTTTCCTCAGTGTGAACATAGCCAAAGGTTTTTTTTGAGGCTTTGGGGGGAACATAATAATAACGGAAAAAAATAATAAAATATATATATATATATATATATATATAGTATATATATATATCAGTCTTTAGGGCAGGACATGACCGCAGTTGCTAATTGGCTGAGCGGGCTATATCCCACCCTTTCTCCCCAAGTCATGACGTACCCCAAAGACAGGAAAAATGGCATCCGGCGGGGTACAGACATGGACTTATGAGAGCCAGGATAGGGATTAGTGGGGGGATCAGTAGCCATGCTGGGGTACTATTAGCTGGGGAGCCATGATCAGGACATGGAATGAGAGGGGGGGTCCTGGGGTCCAGTCACATGACACAGGATTTATCAGGCTATCTCAGGCCACATTCACATTGAAGTTTCCTTTCAGTATGGTTACGGTGCTCCATCACTTCAGCACAAATGCTGCAATACGACAGTACAGCAAGAAAACAGGTGTAAACACAGCCTTATAGTGGGAGTCTCTGCTGTCCATAGCAACCAATCACAGCTCGGCTTTCATTTCTCACTTTACTCTGTAATATAAAAGCTGAGCTCTGATTGGTTACTAGGAAAAAACAGAATCTTTAGCATAAAAGAGTGTGATAAATTATCCCCATTATTGTTGGCTCTTTCGTCTTCATCATCATCATCTTTATTATCTGTGCGCTGTACCTGGTTGCTGACCAAATTAATGATAATACTTCCTTTACTTATATAGCGCCATCTTATTCCACAGCGTTGTACTTAGCTTGTCACCACTCGTCCCCATTGGGGCTCACAATGTAAATTCACCTCTCTCTATGTTTTGGGTGTGGGAGGAAACCGGAGCACCTGCAGGAAACCCACAAGAACACAGAGAGAACCTACAAACTCTTTGCGGTCTTATCTCCAGGACCCAGATGGGCCCACCATTTCTACTGTATATCCAGGCTCCCCACCACCTGCTGTATAGGGATCTGCAACACAACTGCATTCAGCACCGCTGCTTGTTCAGGATCTGTGAGGCCCCATCCAGCAGTCATTTCTTATGGTGCAAAACAGGACAGGCAGAAAGTAACAGTATCCATCTAATAGATGTTATTCCTGGATTCATCTGGTGGATGGTGGGTCTGTCATTGCTCCTGGAGGGCGACTTGGCTGCAGTGTAATATTAGCACTGGGCTCCGGCCTTCTGAGATATAACAGAAATCACCGTATTAACAGGTAAGTGTCAGTGTCTCATTGTTCTGGATACAGATTATCATGGTAAATACTGGGGGAGGGATGTATTAACACTTATGGCAAAAATCCTCAATTTGTGGAAATATTTGTAACTTCTCTCAGTTTTGTGCTTCTCACCCCATGTTTTCTATAGGTGAATGGTGCTTAGAAGGAGATGGAGCAGAGTGGAGTTTCTCTGCCACCTAGTGGAGGATTGGTGGTACTGCAGACTCCAGTAATCATATATGATAATCTACTTGTACATGTCAGCCTTTAAAGTGTCACTGTCGTGAAATTTTTTTTTTGGTTGCAGAAATCAATAGTCCAGGCGATTTTAAGAAACTTTGTAATTAGGTTTATTAGCCGAAAAATGCATTTTTATCTTGAAAAAGCAGTTTGAAGCTCTCCCCCCTGTCTTCATTGTTCTCCTATGGAGAGAGCTAAAGAAAAGACCAAAACAGGACTACAAAGAGTTAATCTACAAATACCTCACCTGTTATCTCCTGGGACAGTCACCACTGACCTCTCTGAGCTCTGACTACTGCTGTCACCCAGTGTCTGTAATCCTCTGTTATCTGCTTTCTGCTGCCGGCTAACTCCCTCCTTCCTCCTCCCCCCTCCCCTCTCCCTAGAGCAGACAGGGTACGTCTCCTGCAACAAGTCACAATTTTCAGATTTTTCAGAGTGGATGAAAAAGAGGAAGGAGGGGGGGACCTGGGAAAAGGCTTTTTACATGCAGATAATGGCAGATTTGGCTAATAAACCCAATTACAAAGTTTCTTAAAATCGCCTGGACTATTGATTTCTGCAAAAAAAAGAAATACGACAGTGACTCTTTAACCCTTAGACGACCCTGGACGTAGGGTTACGTCATGGAAGTCTGTCCCCAGACGACCCATGACGTAACCTTACGTCCTGGGTGTTTCTCCCGCTATGAAGCGTGCTCCGGAGCGGAGCGCGCTTCATAGCAGGTGGGGGCCGGCTGCAATCAGCAGCCGGGACCTCACCGGCAATGACACGCTGCAGCGATCGCGCTGCCGCGTGTCATTAACCCCTTAAATGCCGCGATCACGGCGCGACCGCGGCGTTTAAGTGTAAGTGACAGGGGGAGTCCCCTGTCACTTACCGATCGGGACCCCCGCAGTGTGACTGCGGGGGTCTCGATCGTTGAAACGGACTGCCGGAGGTCTCTCACCTGCCTCCGTGCGGTCCGATCGGCGATCTGCTACACTGAGCCTGCACAGGCAGGCTCAATGAGCAGAGCGCCGATAACACTGATCAATGCTATGCCTATGGCATAGCATTCATCAGTGTAGAAATCTAAGTATTGTATGTAAAAGTCCCCCAAAGGGACTTCAAATGTGTAAAAAAAAAAAGTTCAAAACACTATTACACTACCCCAAAACCCCTCCCCCAATAAAAGTCTAAATCACCCCCCTTTCCCATTATATAAATAAAACATATAAAAATAAATAAATAGATAAACATATAATATACCGTAGCGTGCGGAATTGTCCGATCTATTAAAATATAACAAGCGTCATTGTGACCGGTAAACGGCGTACACGAAAAGAGGGGAAAAAGTGCGCAGATTACCGATTTTATGTTACATTATATATTAAATAAAATCAATAAAAAGTGATCAAAACGTCCGATCTTCACAAATATGGTATTAATAAAAACTAGAGATCATGGCGGAAAAAATTACACCACATACAGCCCCGTAGGTGAAAAAATAAAACCGTTATAAGCGTCACAATAAGCCCATTTTATTAATATTTAATTGGCAAAAAAAAGGATTTCATAAAAAAAAATATATATAACATTAGAGAATCTGTGTAACCTGCATATGGTTGTGTTCGGACTGACCTATAGAGTAATAGTATCATCTCGCTGTTACCATATAGTGCATTACGTAGACACAGGAACCCCCCAAACGTTACCATATTGCATTCTTTTTTACGATTTCACCTATTTATATCTTCATAAATAATATATTTGGATTCCATCATACATGTTATGGTAAAATGAAAGACGCCATTACAAAGTACAACTATTCCTGTAAAAAACAAGCACTTACATGGCTTGTAGATAGAAAACTGAGAGTGCTGGAGTTCTTAGAAGGGGAGAAGGGAAAAACTAAAACACTAAGATCAAAATTTGCGCGGTCCACTGGGTCATTTTGGGCCTGGTCCTCAAAGGGTTAATGGGGTTGTCCAGCGAAAATATTTTTCTGTCAAATCTACTGGAGTCAGAAAGTTATACAGATTTGTAATTTACTTCTATTTAAAAATCTCAAGTCTTCCTATACTTATTAGCTGCTGTATGTCATGCAGGAAATGTTGTTTTATTTTCAGTCTGACACAGTGCTCTCTGCTGACATCTCTGGCCGAGACGGGAACTGCCCAGAGCAGGAGAGGTTTTCTATGGGGATTCATAGAAAACCGAGACAAAGTTCCTGTCTTGGCCAGAGATGTCAGCAGAGAGCACTGTGTCAGACTGAAAATAAAACACTTCCTGCATGACATACAGCAGCTAATAAGTATGGGAAGACCTGAGATTTTTTAAAAAAAGTAAATCAGAAATCTATATAACTTTCTGACACCAGTTGATTTAAAAGAAAAAGATTTTTGCTGGACAACCCCTTTAATTCCTTATTGCAGAGGAGCCTCAAGATGGAACCTATACTATAGTCCCTCACTGATCAATCATAGGGCGCTACTCTAAAATTTAGAATGGGTGCCACTCACCAAATTGCTGTTTTTTTTTGGTTAATTTTTACCTTAATTTATTTAAAAACTCTATATAGTTTTTAAATAGAATAGAGAAAACGATCAGCCGATGATCGTTTATTTAGGCCCAAACCTAAAATCATCGGTCACCCACAGCGTATCGCTGCGTGGAATAGCGATGCAGGACGAGGGACCAACGATTTAAGCAGCATACATTACCTAGCAGGGCTTCTCCTCTGCTCCGTCTTCATCCTGGACTCGCTCGCAGCAGCTGCTTCGGTGCGGCCTGACTGAGCTGTCAGACCGCTCAGCCAATCACAGGCCGGGATCGCCACGGCCAGTGATTGGCTGAGCGTTCTGACAGCTCAGTCAGGCCGCTCCGGAGTTGATGCTGCGAGCGAGACCAGGGTGAAGACAGAGCGGAGGAGAAGCCCTACTAGGTAATGTATGGTGCAAGGACTGCAAGGACATTGGTAATGATGTCCCTGCAGCCCTTGCTAAACGATCATCGGGCCGTGGAATAGGCCCAGTAAACGAGCGCCGATCTAGCAGATCGGCGCTCGTTTACATTATTGATCAGGCCCATGAAATAGGGCCCTAAGTCTGTCATAATAAGTGGCTCAGGTGTAGGTAAAACAATGCAAGCGCTATGGCCTTTTAAATATAAGGAATAAACGAAAGCGCAAAAATGAAAATTGTCCCGGTCCTAAAGGGTTAATAGCCCATCTGGTGTTACTTTACAATAACATCTGGGCTAACCTCTTGTTTCCCGCTCTAGTCTGGTTTTTATCTAATGAGGAGGTTATAGGTCAGGGGTCCTCAACTGGCAGCCAGCTGTCCGGACCCCTGGTCAGGTCTCCTAACCGCCCCGGATCCGGTCCGGGGCGGTTAGGAGGTCCCGCTCCCCACCGTAATGCCTCCCGCCCTATAGGCGTACTGTCCTTAGATTTCAGTACGCCTGTGGGGCTGGGGGCAGTGTCGGTCCAGCCCCCGGCTGATACGCACTCTATGGGGACGTCCCGGGGATTCCCCAGCAGAGCGCGCACCAAAGACCTCAGTGTACGCCGCCAGCCTGCTCTACCGGAAGTACAGGTCGGCGGCGTACACTGAGGTCACTGGTGCGCGCTCTGCTGGGGAATCCCCGTGACGTCCCCAGAGAGAGCGCATCAGCCGGGGGCCGGACCGACAGGAGAAGAGAAGAAGACAGCCGCAGCGGGGAATGAGGTGCTAGGTGAGTTGTGGTTTTGGTTTTTTTTTCGTTTTTTCTGGGGGCCATCTATAAGGGGAGAGCGCACAGGGGGGGGGGGGGTATATACTACAGGGGGAGAGCACAGGGGGCTATATACTACAGGGGGAGAGCACAGGGGGCTATATACTACAGGGGGAGAGCACAGGGGGCTATATACTACTGGGGGAGCTCACAGGGAGCTATATACTACAGGGGGAGAGCACAGGGGGGCTATGTACTACTGGGGGGAGCTCACAGGGGGCTATATACTACTGGGGGGAGATCACATGGGGGCTATATACTACTGGGGGGACCTTTCAGGGGGCTATATACTACTGGGGGGAGAGCACAGGGGGCCTATATACTACTGGGGGGACCTCACAGGGGGCTATATACTACAGGGGGAGAGCACAGGGGGCTATATACTACAGGGGGAGAGCACAGGGGGGCTATATACTAGGGGGAGCTCACAGGGGGGGCTATATAGTACAGGGGGAGAGCACAGGGGGGCTATATACTACTGGGGGGAGCTCACAGGGGGGCTATATACTACTGGGGGGAGCTCACAGGGGGGCTATATACTACTGGGGGGAGATCACATGGGGGCTATATACTACTGGGGGGACCTTTCAGGGGGCTATATACTACTGGGGGGAGAGCACAGGGGGCCTATATACTACTGGGGGGACCTCACAGGGGGCTATATACTACAGGGGGAGAGCACAGGGGGCTATATACTACAGGGGGAGAGCACAGGGGGGCTATATACTAGGGGGAGCTCACAGGGGGGGCTATATAGTACAGGGGGAGAGCACAGGGGGGCTATATACTACTGGGGGGAGCTCACAGGGGGGCTATATACTACTGGGGGGAGCTCACAGGGGGGCTATTTACTACTGGGGGGAGCTCACGGGGGCTAAATACTACTGGGGGGAGCATACAGGGGGCTATATACTACAGGGGGAGAGCACAGGGGGGCTATATACTACTGGGGGGAGCTCACAGGGGGCTATATACTACAGGGGGAGAGTGCACAGGGGGGCTATATACTACTGGGGGAGCAACAGGGGGCTATACACTACTGGGGGAGAACGCACAGGGGGGCTATATACTACTGGGGGGAGCAACAGGGGGCTATACACTACTGGGGGAGAGCGCACAGGGGGGCTATACACTACTGGGGGAGCAACAGGGGGGGCTATATACTACCAGGGCAGTCTCCCCCTTTGTACCTTATATCAAAGTGCTGGTGAGAGAGAAAAAACGCCAGTTTTCCCGCTAATAAGCAGCAATTCTGTATGTAAATAGTTGAACGTTTGTGAAAAGTAACAAAACACATTTCCTACTGATGTTCAGCTCGGACCTTCACCTGACAATAGACCCCGGTAAGTGGACCTTCACTAAAAGTTGTTGAGTACCCCTGTTATAGGTGTTTATCATTATATTAACATGACACCCTTGTTCCCTCAGGTTACTAAGTAGCACATAATAAGAACAACAGGATGGCTCAGCAGTAGTCACCTGCTTGCTGACAGTCCTCATAGATAGACTGATGTAATAAGAGACTGACCAATATAATATAACGACTGATGAACTTCACCATTTTTACAGAATTCCTGAGGTTTAATGAATCCGAGGACACTGGCGACAGGGTTCTGTGCTCTACAGATGTATAGGGTCTCCGGGCCTGGGTCTCTTACATCCACATCCTCATTATATATTTTTATGCCATCACCCATCCAGGTAATGGTCACATCTCTTTGGCTCGTTGTGCAGGTCAAGGTCACATGACAGGGTTTCTGACTGATGACCTTATGCGAGATCTTGATATCATTGACGGATATTTCCTCTGTGGATGTTGATAATGTCAGTGGAACATGTCAGTAAGTTGATATTATTTTACTATATGTAAATCATCAGGGATAACTGAAATTAAAGAAGGACACCAAGCAAACATAAAAAAAACAGGGACGGCAAGGGGTGGTGGGAACTAAATAATTGATACTTGCCCATCCAGGTGCCCCCACCACTCATGGTCACCGACTGGTCTCCTGTATCTCCCTTTGTGGTACTCGGCCAGTTGTTGAGCTAACCGTGACGCCATTTCTGTGGTATACGGCTAGTGATGTTATTGTCATGACGCCAGTGCTAGTCCAGTACACAGGTGTGATGTTGGTACCTGTTTTGTAGTTGGCCAGTTTGTGTCTCCAAGATGGTCGATAACCTGCCGGGCTGTAGTGGGTCCCTTGGGCTCTTGTCACGGTAGTCGTGAGTGGCAACTGACCCACCCGGACTATTGGTACCGCCACCCACAGAAAGGGGAAAAATAACCCAAGGTGTGTGGTGAGTCCCAGTGATGTAAAAATAGAACAGCTTTACTGTCAAGTTGTTCAATATAACAATACACTTTTACAGAATAGATAAATCTTCACATAGACTTTTAGCGTTTGACTCTGTTTTGCTTAAGGAGATGCTTGAGAAGTACAGTAGAAAAGAGGTAGTTGTAGCGGTGCTTGGAGAGGGGAGGAGTTTGTCAGAGGAGCCCCAACCCAATGTAGCTGTGTACTCTGCCAGAACCTGAAGATATACCTTATAATGAGATACTTGTAGTTGTGTTTAGACTTTGGTCTGGCCACCTTCTGCCCTACAGTGTCAAGCTACCTGTCCTGTCAGAATACTACAAGCCCCAGCTGTGATTATCTGAGCGTAGCTAGCTAAGTGTCTGAGGGTGTCCTGGTTACCTGCACTGCGAGATAGGATACGTAGACCTTCTTTATGGTAACTTTGTCCTATCCAGACTAGGTCTTCTTGTACTCAGGATACTGCTCTGCGCTTTGTAGACGTGTTCTCAGCATGGGTTAGGGTGTTGATTCCTCTCCCTTTAAAGTGCTTGGCACTGCATACTAAACGTACTGATAGTTTAGAGAGAACTGGCTGTCTCCAGCTGCATCTATACACTTGTGTGTCTAGGCTAAAATGCACTGCTAGTCCCCAACAGGGTTCCTGGAATCAACCAGACCCTGGCTTAACTACTGCAGGAACAGCTGTTTTTGCATCTTCCCTCTCTAAGGATCTGGTAAGAACTAACTGTGCACTTCCTCCACCATGTAACTCCTACTACAGGGGCCTATGTATGCCTGCCTGTGAGTGGTGGGGAGGAGTGTGTGCAAAAGAAAGGAAAAAAGAGATTGGTTAGAAGTAGAGAGCACCTTTTATAGGTCAATAATACACATGGTACACATAAAACATTAACCCAATACTGACTTCAGCTGTGCAGCACAGACATACAAAATACTGACACCTAGTGGCAAAACTGTAGAATACCTCATCACCACTTTTTAACCTTTAGGAAAAGGTTTTTTGACAGGTGTGAAGGAGAGACAAAAACACCTGTCTGGAAGCCTTGGAGTAAAACTGGCGGAATTCCACGAGAATTTTCTTCAGGCAGTCCTTTCCCTGCGCCTCTCCACTAGGAAGAATTGACATGTCAATTCTTCCAAGCGGAGAGAGGAGGTGCGTGAGCCCTCCCCTGTATGACACTGAGGCTGGCGGGATTCTGCTGCGGAATTCCGCCAGTTTTACTGGCTTTTAGAAGAAACTGACTACAGCATACTGAAAATGTATTGTACTGTAATACTGTACTGTAAAAGGCATTTTTTATTGTAGTGTCCTTGTATGGGTGGTCCACTTAGTCTTATGTCCCCTGGGTAAAGGTAACTCTGTCAGGTGTCACACAAGAGGATGATGGCTGCCTTTAGTGCTTTCACCACTTGGTGTCTCACTCTCCTCTAGCTGTACTGTATGAGCACAGCTGAAGGTGAAGGGTTAACTTATATATTTTCTGTTCAATGTTTGAACCAATCACTAGTGCAGGTACCACACACGCCTATTACACTTCTTCCCTCTCATCTCTCCACACAGCCCCACCAATAGGAGGTTAGACCCGGTCACCCTTATATAAGTCTAGTTGGTTCTTGGTGGGATGGTGGAACGAGACACACCTAGTTTTCTTATATGAGAGACTTTGTTTAAGATGCACTGCTAAACCCACAGTTGGGGTAAATGTCCTCTATGGAAAACCTTGTCTACATCAGTGATCCTTCCCCAAGATTCTCAGGACAGTCTTCAAGAATCAAGGGAATGATCCGCAGTAAGACAAAGAGCCTAAGCTGAAGTATCTTACTGACCACACATGATTACCTTCAGAGATCACAAGGAGTCTGCTACTCCCAGTTGTAAAGGCTTGGGGCTCGTATTACCCAACCTAGCACTAAGGCGGTCTTATATATTCTTACTAACCCTCTCTAAGTCTAACCCTCTCTAGGTCCACAATGCTCCGGTAACGGTGCAGTCACACATACCATGGTTGCTGCAGAATGATGCTGTATAGTTGCAGTTTTATCCAATGAACAGGTAAGGAGGAGCGTAATGCTGGCGGGCAGCTCTGTAACCACTGGCAGCACTTCTCCATCCTGTCCTCTCATGGCTCCCATGGCTATACTAATGAATTCTATGTCCTCTGCATTGTGCCCTGCTCTTCTGGCTGCCACCATGTTTCTTCTGCTGTCACTAGCTGATCTGGTGGCTGAAGAAGTTGGATGCAGCTCTATAAGAGTCCGGAAAAACATGGATACATTCATGTTTTCAGGATGCCCTAGGGCTGCATCTAGTAGATCAGATAGTTGATTTACACAGTATAGCACTATACATGTCTTGTTGGGAGGGAGAAGGGAGGAATTGACGCATTGGGATTGCAAGGTGTTACAGGAGCAGAAAGGGGGAAAAAAGCAGCTTTAAAGCAGGGATTAGGTCACACTAGGCACTGGACTGCTACTGCTGATGACAAGTCTGCAGACTAAAGGAAAGGAGAGGCCGGATTACATTCAGGAGGCAGCACTGTGCACATTCCGTGGTATTAACCTGCCCATAACTTTATGATTAGTAGGAGAGAAGAGAGAAGCCTTGATTTACCTTTCTGGGACAGTGTGGATCACCTGGAGAAGGCAGACAGGCTCAAAGAGTGCAAGTACACAACTCAGGCTCTCTCTTCTGTGCAGAGCACAAACTAAGCCATGGGTCTCCAAACTGTGGTCCTCCAGCTGTTGCAATACTACATTTCCCATCATGCCTGGACAGTCAAATTTAAAGCTTTATCTGTCCGGGCATGATGGGAATTGTGGTTTTGCAACAGCTGAAGGGCTGCAGTTTGGAGACCCATGAACTAAGCCCTGCTACTCCCTGTTTTCCATCCGGGTTTCTCTGCTGCTAGAAAGATACTGGGTCTAATAACAGGCAATAAATAGCAGATTGCAGGAAAGTGAGACCCCCTCGTGGCCAAGACTTTTATTCTGGAGTAAGAAGTCATTTTTGGTAAATGAAATGATTTACAAATAGGTTGGGAATCACATAGAGGTAATTTTTTATTTTTTTTTAAATAACAGCGACCAAAAAATCCAACCCCTTTAAGTGCTCATACATATTTTTCAGGCTACACAAACAATTCTAGCTTTCTCCTCTGAGACACATTGGATTTTTCCAATGTTTATAACGTTTGTTATCGCAACTTTTTCTTATGCCTCATTTGTAGGTAATTTATTCAGTGTCTTTATTACTTTTATTTCCATCTGTAATATGTAGTTACGTTACATCATTTACCCAAGGAGGAAATCTATAGTCATGTAACTCAGCAGTCTATTTGTGGCATATTCCCATGTCTACGTGCATCTTACAGACGTACCTGAAAAAATGATTAAATTGTCTATACTATATACATAGCTCTATTCAAGAAGGAGTCCATACTCCGAATGTAGCCTGTAAAATTTACTTCTGTTCTTCTAAGCCTAAACTTGGCGCGTGTAGGACCTTCATCCATTGTCTCCTGAGGATGCCACCACCTCTGTTCTCATGTGATGGCCAAAAATGAAGCCCATGATGATCAATATGCAAGCAGCCAGCTTCAGCCTTATTATGTTCAGGGCCGTGTAGTCTTCTGCTTTCTGTTGTCTTCCTAAAACAGCCAAAAAAATAAACATATAAAAAAAAGTAAATCCAAAAGTTGTGTGGCCGAGGATGGCATTACACTAGGTAACTTCAGACGGGCACCGGTTGGTTGGGTTAGTGTATTATTTTGGGGCCCATATACTTAAAAGTTGTCAAATTTGTGACAATGACACCATGGATCAGCCATGTTTGCCCTATGGTGGTAATGGGAGGATTGAGAGCAAGGTTTGCATTCAGACAGGTGGTCACTACTTAAAAGCTGACACCCCCAGACCCCCAGTAGGGAGACACCATTTCCAGATACTTTGTACTCCACTAACAGCTTTGGACACTTAATCGATCAATATTCAAAATGAGAAAACTCTCTGGCTCCATAAACTCAAATTTTCATTTCTTCATCCTACCATGAACCTGACGCGTTTCAGATGAGGCCATACTTTCTTCCTTTCATCCATTCATTTCTTCTTGCTAGACTAAAAGAAAAGTACAAGAGGGCTTGTGATGGGGCGGCAAGGAGCCTTATGGCGGCCACCTCTCTCCACCTGCTCTCTCTAGGTAAGACACTCTCGCACTGTCCTTATTCACTACTGTCATGGTGATCCTTCAGCCACCAACAACATGGTCACACAACAACATATGCACCAATCAACAGCTTCCTACGAGGTTCCCAATGATAGCACCTCCTAGCTGCCCAACAGCAACACAACACGAGGCAAGATATCCCTCCGCCATGTTGCTTGACCACAATGCATCCTTTTTTTCATCAGTTTTTTTGCATAAAATGGATGAAAAAAAAAATGCCTGCAAAAAAGCAGTGTAAACCCAGACTTATTCTCACACTCCAAGCTCGGTCCGTAAGTACGGACAATGTGTTACAGAGTTCCTGGCATCATCTGAAACTCTTTAAATGTTTACACTTATACAGGAGTACAAACATTTAAACAGTTTCGGAGCTCACGGCACCATAATGATACATGATGCCGGGAACTCGAAATTCCATTCCGTAGCACATCATCCGTATTTATGGACCGTGCCGAAATGTGGGAATAAGGTCTAAGTAGATTCAGCCCTATTGTCATAAGGTTTAACTATTATTTAGCGGACAAAGTGTGTTGTAATCTCTATAAATAGCGGTAATACATAGCATGCTATATGTATAATAATGGTATAATACGTTATAAGAATAGTAATGATACCTCGTATGGAACTGTACATCATGGTCTTACTATTGCAGTATTCCCAGGGGCTGACAGACTTGGAGGTATAAGTGATGGAGTTCCTTGCCGCACAGGTGTAGATGACATGTGGATCAGGGTCCTGTATATGTACAACATTACCCGTCACATTAAGGTCACCGCCTTCTGAGCTCTCCCAGGTGATGGTCATGTCGGATCCCCTCACCGTGCAGCTGACGGCCACATTGCACGTCTCATTATCGAAAACCTTGTAGTTAATGTCAATATGATCATTGGATAATGTGTCTATGGATATATATACAGAGAGAATGTTCAGAATCAAAGAATTTTCAACAGATCCATATTTTTTAATGATTTAAACCAGATGACAGCTCAATGTCAGCCGGAAGCAGTAAAGGAAGTTGTGGTGGAGGCATGTGACCCAGAAGGTGTTCGGAACAGTAAGTTGGTTCAAGATAAACAGATGGGAGCTTTACAGAGGATATCTGATACAGTGGTACCTTGGTTTAAGAGCGTTTTGGTTTAAGAGCTCACAGTTTTTCAAAATTGTGACTTGGTTTAAGAGCATTGCTTTGGTTTAAAGTGACTCCGTACCCACAATCTGACCCCCCCAAACCACTTGTACCTTCAGATAGCGGCTTTTAATCCAAGATCTGTCCTGAGGTCCGTTCGGCAGGTGATGCAGTTATTGTCCTAAAAAACAACTTTTAAACTTGCAGCCCTGTGCCCGACGGGCATGGCCTAGATTGTGTGTGCATTAGGCTGGCACAACCTCTCTGTCCCTCCTTCCCACCCTCCTCATCATTAGGAATGCTCCAGGCAGATTGTCTCCTATTCTCCACCTGTGTCAGCACGGCGCATGGGCTGGATCGTTAAGGACCTGTGCAATGTTCAGACAGGAGAAAATGTTCCAGTGGCATTCCTAATGATGAAGAGGGTGGGGAGGAGGGACGGAGGGGTGGTGCAAAGTTAGGGCACAGATATTCTAAGCCACGTCTGTTTGGCACAGGGCTGCAAGTTTAAAAGTTGTTTTTTTAGATTGTGGGTACAGAATCACTTTAAGAGCTCCCTGTACTGGGTGGGAGGGGGAGTGGGGGAGGGGCATGGCCTGCATAGTGGGGTCTACAGCACTGTACTCTGGCCCAGAAAGTCTCCCTCACCTTCCAAATCATAGCAGGTCCACTTCAGGCTGGGGCTTACATCAGGGGACAGGACTGTGGAGGTAATCTCTTCATAGCTGTAACCCCTCTCTCCCCGGACAGAGAGTGCTGCATGTATGTGCCCACATCTGCCCTGCTCATTCCTCCCTGCTCCCTGCAGTCTCTGTCCGCCCTTGTGTTTCCCATCCTCTCCATTACTGTACAGTAACTTATAATATCACATATTCTGCTGTTTCTGAATGTTTGTTTCATCTGTTTTACCTGTTATTCAGAATAATAAATCATTATTTTTGGGGTGTGGAACCAATTGTCTGCATTTCTATGATTTCTTATGGGAAAATTTGCTTTGGTTTAAAGTGTCACTGTCGTGAAATTTTAGTACAGGCGATTTTAAGAAACTTTGTCATTGGGTTTATTAGCCGAAAAATGCATTTTTATCATGAAAAAGCAGTTTGAAGCTCTCCCCCCTGTCTTCATTGTTCTCCTATGGAGAGAGCTAAAGAAAAGACCAAAACAGGACAACAAAGAGTTAATCTACAAATCCCTCACCCGTTATCTCCTGGGACCTATCTCACCACTGACCTGTCTGAGCTCTGACTACAGCTGTCACCCAGCTCTGTGCCTGTAATCCTCTGTTATCTGCTTTCTGCTGCCGGCTAACTCCCTCCTCCCCCTCCTTTCTCCCCTCTCCCTAGAGCAGACAGGGGACGTCTCCTGCAACAAGTCACAATTTTCAGATTTTTTGCAGTGGATGGAAAAGAGGAAGGAGGGGGGGACCTGGGAAAAGGCTTTTTACATGCAGATAATGGCAGATTTGGCTAATAAACCCAATTACAAAGTTTCTTAAAATCGCCTGGACTATTGATTTCTGCAAAAAAAAAAAAATACGACAGTGACACTTTAAGAGTGGATTTGGATTACAAGCGCGGTCCCGGAACAAATTATGCTCGTAATTCAAGGCACCACTGTATTTTACATCTCAACATAACAATAAGGTGTTTCCAGATGGCACTGTACTATGTTAATGCATCGCCCTCTGGTGGCACAAAAAAGGAAAGGCAAAGATGGTAGTCTACTGTATCTATATACTGTACCCATACACAACCCATAAGCTGACATATAAAAGGACGTTTCTCTCACCGTATACTCTGAGCTCATAGATCATCGCGCACAGCTCTGCCTTTCCTGACGTTTTTTTCAGGGTACTTGCTATGTAAGTTCCTTGGTCCTTCCCGACCACGTTTTTCATGAGTAATGATCCGTCCTCCATGCTGGACACTTTCCCTTTGTATTGATTATCCCGAATTTTTATACTTTTTCCAGATTGTGAGGTGGCAAAATGATTTCCGGAGATGAGCCAAGTGATTTCTCCCACGACTCCCGCTACATCTACCTGAAATACGACATCGCTGCCCACAGCGCCGACAACATGACGCCTCTCCCCACAGGATCCTTCACATAATATACCTAATAGGTGAATAAAATAGAAAATGGCATACAATCACATTAAAAGTCATATTTTTGGTAATATAATTTTTTTTTTTTTTTAAGTAATTGGCTGATTTACAAATAATAACTAATTTATGGGAAGGAATCTTTGCAGTAAGAGCAGTGAAGCATTTGATATTTTGTATTGCAGGTTTATAAATGAAAAAAAAAAACCTGAAGCAAATTAAATTATGAGAACTGCAACCCCAACAGAGTGGCACTTTACGTTGAATTAAAGCATGGTAGCCCTGGGTTCGAATTCAACCTGGGGACAATGTTCATTGATCTTGAAAGATCTCCCTGCTTGGTGTTCTATCCAGTAAACAACACTCTATCTATCTATCTATCTATCTATCTATCTATCTATCTATCTATCTTCTATTTATCTATCTATCTCATATCTATCTATCTATCTATCTATCTATCTATCTATCTATCTATCTATCTCCTATCTATCTATCTATCTATCTCCTATCTATCTATCTCCTATCTATCTATCTATCTATCTCCTATCTATCTATCTATCTATCTATCTATCTATCTCCTATCTATCTATCTATCTATCTTCTATTTATCTATCTATCTCATATCTATCTATCTCCTATCTATCTATCTATCTATCTATCTATCCATCTATCTATCTATCTATCTATCTATCTATCTATCTATCTCCTATCTATCTATCTATCTATCTATCTATCTATCTATCTATCTATTATCTATCTATCTATCTATCTATCTCCTATCTATCTATCTATCTATCTATCTATCTATCTATCTATCCATCTATCTCCTATCTATCTCCTATCTATCTATCTATCTATCTCCTATCTATCTATCTCCTATCTATCTATCTATCTTCTATTTATCTATCTATCTCATATCTATCTATCTATCCATCTATCTCCTATCTATCTCCTATCTATCTCCTATCTATCTATCTATCTATCTATCTATCTATCTATCTATCTATCTCCTATCTATCTTCTATCTATCTCCTATCTATCTATCTATCTAAACAAATCTCAATAATTAAAAAAATAAAAAATAAAAAAAAAAGAAATCAAAAAGTTGTACTTAGCCAGTGATGTATGATACTCACGTTTTAGGAAACATCCCATGAGAATCCACAGGAGACAGCTCATCTTCTTTGGTCACTTTGTCTTGCTCATTATGACCTAAGTTAAAGCTGACAAGGAATTTCATACTAGCATGTAAACACCCATCCAAGGGGGAACTTTTTTTTTTTTTTTTTTTTTACTTTCTAATATTTAGATTCAAGGTTTTTTATGTAACATGACCAGGATGTGACATTCTGCAGGTCCTCCCCAAGAGGTCATTGTAGAGAATGAAACGTAGCTTTCCGTTCACAAAATTTAGGTGACTTTCAAGCTCAAAGTGTTCTGTCATTTAATAAAGATATGCAAAGGTAAAAAATGAAAGCAGCATACTCCAAATGCTAAAATATATACATAATGTAAAGATTTAAAAAATTGAATACAGTTATAGAAAAAATGAGTTTCTTAGCATACCATTTGATCAAGTAGTGTGTACCATTCCACCACGATAAGGTGACCTCAGAAACGGGATGGACCCTACACTGTAGATATGCCTCTTTTGGTCTAGCTCACAAATTCTGGCCATGTAGGATCCAGCTCAAATCACTGGATCGGTGTACAATTTCCAAATTGGGGCAGTGACTCCTCCCACATATAATATAGAAATACAGAAAATTGGTGTTATTTCTTTTGGATGTGCTGACCAATTGTTTGTATTTCTATATGTCATTGAGAGATGTCAAAATTTTTTATTGGCTGCTGTCTCAGTCTTCAGATCACCACGATCGTGAGATTGAGCTGGGAGAAGCGCTTTACTGTTGAAGGCTCCATAGATATACTATACAATCCTTCTCCTAAAATGAGATAGGGGGAGCAAAAAATAGCTATCTGTGGTGTCCCACCATGGGTGTTGCTAATGGTTAAACCCTTCGCAAAAGTCTGTACTCATATGTGTAAGTGGTAATGTAGCATTACCAGAGTTTTACCACTAGATGTCGTTATTGCAAGTTGGTATGTCTAGATATTGCACAGCTGTAGAAGCTAAAGGGTTATTGTTTTTCTATGTACCACATGGATCTGTACACCAATGAGAGTTCTTTCTTCTTCTATCTTTGCATCTTTCACACCCACTCACAGCACAGCTTACATGCGCTGTAGGAGGGAAGTCACATGGGTGGAGGAAGTGTGGGGTCTTCTTGCTTTGGATTCTGTAGGGGAAGGATGCCAGCTAGGTCGCTTCCTACAGCAGTCAAGTTGGGCCCGGGCTCCTCCCAGGTGTCCGTTCAGTTGTGGTCCAGACGTTGAGCAGAGCACATGCACATGCTAGACCTAGACACAGTTTGCCCTCAAGCAACACTATCAAACACTATGCAGTTTTATACCGCATAGTCACTACTAGAGAGGACAAGTCAGGGATCATCTCAACCCATGCCCAGAACCAGAAGGAACACAATGCCGGACAGTATCCATAAAAAGTAAAGGAACTGATTCAGATAGAGCAAAGTTGCTATAAGCCTAAGCACTCTATCTCGCAGCACGGGTGTAAGCAGGGAACCCTCAGCATACCGCTCATCCCAAGTAACAAGGTCTGGGGCTTGTGTCACTCTCGAGGACGGGTCACCCGACACTCGTGGGCAATAGGTGGTGTGGAGACCAAGGAGTCAAAACATGGGCACAAGTATTCTCTCTACTTTCAAGTATTCTACTTATTCTACCACTAAAGTTCCGGCAGAGCACAATACTTCTTGGGTTGGGACTCTCTTGACACCCTCCTCTCTACTCTTCTGAACTTTCTACCTCCCAGCACGCAACCCAGCTAGCACGGCTATATCTCTTCTTTTACTCTCAGTACAGATCTGGTCTATTAAGTATAAAGTACCGTATCAAGGCAAAGCTGTATTATCTGCAACCTGTATCAAGTATCTTCACAGTAAACAAGATTATATTTATTGTAATGGGACTCTGTGGTTCTTCCCCAAGCACCGACACAAAAATCACACTCTCCTTAGGTTATCTCCCCTTTATGTGGGTGGCAGTGCCAATAGTCCAGGTGGGTCCGGACCACCGTGATAATTGCCCAAGGGACCCCATAATAGCCAGGCAGGACACTGTTCACAGGGGACAAGGCATAGCTAGCCCACCTAAGATGAAAGCCGGTGTGCTAACATACCTGTGTCCAACCGGCACTGGCGTCATGACAAACCATCAACAGGCAGGGCTGTACCATGGCCAACCACCACACCAGTGGAGTCACCCTGTTCCATCTAATTAGTGACTGGTTGTCTGCCACTGCAAACCGACGGTGCAGCGTACTATCCCACTAGCTACGCCATCACAACATATCCACCAGCTAAGGCACAACCAAAGCCTAAACAACAGGGCTTGTAGGTGGTAGATTATCTTTCCCAGTTGTTACATGATCTTAGTGGTAGAAGTGGGATTCAGTTTTAAAGTGTTTTTGTCCTTAAGGGTATAAACCCACACACCGTATATGCAGCATATTTACTGCTGCGATACGCAGCAAACTCGCACCAAACTCGCAGCAAAATCGCAGCAGATTAGATCTAAATAACTGAACACAGCATCAAATCTGTACCAACAAATCTGCTGCGTATTTGTTGCATATCTGCTGCATATACGGTGTGTGGGTTTATACCCTAAAAAAACTTTTGACATGTTTGGATCAGTCTGGGTCTGAGTGTTCAGGTTCTGACCAGTCATGAGAATGAGCCGGGAGAAGACCACACTCACATGATAAGTCAGACTCATAATGATATTCAAACCCTACTCTGGAAATTGCCAGAATTACCCCCACTATTCTATATTTGGATGGTGTTTGTATAAGATATGTCAACTTTGTGGTCCAGTCTGCAAAGGGACAGCTGCCCAGATCTTTATGACTGGTCAGAAATGAGAAGAAGGAAGCCTTGGTTTACCTTTCAGGAACAGTGTGCATATTTTCAGCAGGTAGACAGTCTCAACTTTTAGTTACACAGCCCAAGCTTTCTCATGCTCTCTCTTGCATAGAGCACATGGTTAGTATCTTCTGTTCTCTGCTCTTGACTCTCTGGCTGGGGCAGGAGGACAGGCTGTGTTGTAAACCTGGTTGCTGAATGTGAATATCCCGCTCTCAATGCTGCATTGCCCAGAGGTCCTAATACCACATGTGATCTCGACTTGATTCTGCTGACGTTCCTGAGGTTAGGCAGCTTGGTAAAGGAGGAGTAACTAGGCCAGTCAGTCAATCTAACTGACCATATACTTTCTTACTGGTGCTTGATATTACCAGTAAAAATCTTACTGCCAATACCACTTGGGCGAGTGGTGTCCCTTAGAGATGAGCGAACCAGTTCGGCCACTTTGGGATCCGGGTCAGATTTTCCCAAAAGTCCGAGTCTGGTCGGATTCGGATTTTTGGAAGTCCGCTCTGAATTTTTCATTTTTTTTACTTGCTTTCTAAAATGGCAGCTGCCATTTTAGAAAGCAGGAAGTGTTCCAGCCGGGAAAAGCGCTTTCCCATGATGCCCGAAACACATCCAATCAGCAGGGATGTTGCACTAGCCCACCCCCTGTGTCACGTCGGTATAGCTTTAAGAGGAGCGGCCTCCATGTTCACTACTGCTGCCCCTGTACTGGCCTCAAATGACTATTGCTGGACCTCCACCGGCCTCCAATGACTACCGCTGCTCCTTCACTGTATTTGTGACCTTTTTCGTGCATAGACCCTGTAATGGTGAGTTTCCTGCATAGACCCTGTAATGGTGAGTTTCCTGCATAGACCCTGTAATGGTGAGTTTCCTGCATAGACCCTGTAATGCGGAGTTTCCTGCATAGACCCTGTAATGGTGAATTTCCTGCATAGACCCTGTAATGGTGAGTTTCCTGCATAGAACCTGTAATGGTGAGTTTTCTGCATAGACCCTGTAATGGTGAGTTTCCTGCATAGACCCTGTAATGGTGAGTTTCCTGCATAGACCCTGTAATGGTGAGTTTCCTGCATAGACCGTGTAATGGTGAGTTTCCTGCATAGACCCTGTAATGGTGAATATTTAAGTCTAAAAAAAAAAAATGACTTTAAGATATTGAAAAGATAATGATGTTACTAACTATGAAATCCGAAGAAATACAAAATCCGATTGAAACGAACTTTTTAAAAAAAATCCAGAAGTCCGGTCGGAACGAACTTTTGAAAAGTTTGTTCATCTCTAGTGTCCCTGTCTAGTACTGACCCTATTTAGGATGTATTATGTTCTTGGAGCTTGAGGAGTATACCAGATCGTCCAGACCATTGCTATTGTCAAATTTATAGTTCAGTGCATAGTTTCTATTACATTACTTCATTTGTAATCTTCAATCTTCTTAGTGGACATATAAGTATATTGGCTCCAAGAGCAAAAGGCAGATAAACAAGCACATAAACAAACTAGGATGACATCTCCTCCAGAATACTTGGAGACATAGAATCTGCTGAACGGTGACTGGAGGCCTAAAGAGAATCGAAACCAACTAATTGTATATAGTGTTCGTCTTATGAAACTGGAAGGAAGATCTGATCTATGAGCTTTTTCACACATGTGACTCCTGGGAACGTGCCATCTCTCAGCTGTTTGTCTAGTGGTTGTTGACCAGCAGTTTCCTACCCCCTGTCCTGGGATGTCTAATGGTTTATTGCCACAAGTTGTTGGTGTTCAGGGTCATAAGGACCATTGTCTGGTGGTCACCTCGCGCCCCTTTCACACTGTATTTCACCTTATCTATTAGAGGTATACATGCGGTGACCCAGAGGTAGCCTGGTGGTGTTAGCTAGGGCTGCGGCACTTGACACGGGATCTCATTTGTGACCTAAGTGAACTCTGTTGGGGGACTGTAAAGGCTTTATGTAGAAAAGGAAACCAATACTGGCACTACCCTTCAGGCACAGCTTAGGTAATGGGATGAGGTTGCATATAACTAAAAAGCCATGTACGGGGTGCTCCTCGTGAAATACAGAGAGTTCATAGGTATATCCAATAAGGAGAAAAAGATAAGAGGGCACTCACCGTACTCATGTGCAATCTTTATTTTGTATACATTTTTAAATTTCGGTGGGTCCACCTGTAGCGGGCTCGGACGCCAACCACTCATTCACAAAAGCTATCACAGCTGTTTCACGCGCATGCACGCTTCATCAGATTGCGCGCATGGGCGTGAAACAGCTGTGATAGCTTGTGTGAATCAGTGGTTGGCGTCCGAGCCGCTACGGATGGACCTGCCGAAATTTTAAAAAGTATATGAAATAAAGATTGCACATCAGTCTTGTGAGTGCCCTCTTATCTTTTCCTCCTGATTGGCTTTATGTAGAAGATACCCGAACTCACAGCTTGCCGGAATAGATCACGGATTGCCAGATCCAGGAACATGGGCCCTGGGCTTGAACAGTCGGTTGGAGCTAATCCCTTACACAATGTGATCGAGTGTATGTTAGTGGGGAAACTTGAGACTTTAGGATTTTCTGAGACAGATTGGAACAGTCCCTCCAAAGGTGGACCTTTTATTAAGGTATTGTATTGTCCCCCAAAAGTTATACAAATGACCAATATACACTTATTACAGGAAATAACTATAAAGTGCTTTTTCCCCTGCACTTACTACTGCATCAAGGCTTCACTTCCTGGATAACATGGTGATGTCACTTCCTGGATAACATTGTGATGTCACTTCCTGGATAAGATAGTGATGTCACGAGCCAACTCCCAGAGCTGTGCGGGCTGTGGCTGCTGGAGAGGATGATGGCAGGGGGAGGCTTAGTGTCCCTCCAGTGCCCTGTGTCCCTCAGTGTCCCTCTGCCATCATCCTCTCCAGCAGCCACAGCCCGCACAGCTCTGGGAGTTTTATCCAGGAAGTGAAGCCTTGATGCAGTAGTAAGTGCAGGGAAAAAAGCACTTTATAAGCATTTCCCGTAATAAGTGTATATTGGTGATTTGTATAACTTTTGGGAAACAACACAATACTTTATTAAAAATTTTCACCGGACTTCTCCTTTAAGGCTCAGCAGGCCACAATAATTTAGGTGAAGCTTGTAGAATTCCACATTTCCAACCAAAGAATAGTTTTGCCCGGTTTAGGCACCAGACCCTGAGGTAGCTGTCTGGTCTAGACCAAAAGAAAAAGAAAACAACAGACTGACCACTGTGGTGTCCCACCACGGACGTTTCTAGTCTTTACACCCCTCGCAAAAGACTGTATTCTAAAGTAGAAGTGGTAATGAAGTAGTACCCAGGTTTTGCCACTAGATGTCGCTGTTATGTATATTATGTACCTAAGTATTGTGCAGCTGGATGTAACTAAAGGGTTATTGTTTTAGGATCTGTGCACCAATGAGAGTTCTTTCTCTTTTCCTCCTATCTCTATCCTTCTCTTTCTCTTACACTCTCTTCTCACCCACTTACAGCACACCTTATAACTGCTGTAGAAGGAAGTCACATGGGGAGAGGAAGTATAGCCACACCTTAGTAAGTCTTACTTTTGTAGAGCAAGCCAGATCGGTCCCTGTGGTAGATAGGAGGGCCCTAGCTTATGCCCGGTCCCTTAAGGAGAGTCTTACTTTGTTCTCTGTAGTGAACGGATGCACATGAAACACCTTAGAATTTTTCTCTTGAAAGCAGCACTTCCACACACTATACAGTGCTGAACGCACACCTAGAGAGGACAAGTCAGGGATCACCCTAACCCACGCCGAGAACCAGTCTAAAAGATCAGGACAGTATCCACCAGAAGAAAGGAACTGATCCAGATAGAGCAAAGTTGCTAGGAGCCAACGTACTCGCAGCGCAGGTGTAATCGGAAAATTCTGACCACTCTGCTCATCCCAGGTAACAAGGTCTGGGCTTTGTGTCACCCTCATCAAAACATGGGCACAAGTGTTCTCTCTACTTTCAAGTATTCTACTTATTCTCCTTATAAAGTTCCGGCAGAGCACATTTCTACCCTGGGTTGGGACTCTTTCGACATCCTCCTCTCTACTTCTCTGAACTTCTTTTACCTCTCAGCACGCAACTCAGTCGCCACAACTGTATACATAACTTCCCAGCACAGTTCGGGTTACTAAAGATATCATCAAGTCAAGATCCTATTATATATCACTGTATTAAGCCTTCCTGCAGTAAAGAAGGGTTTATTTACTTTAACTGGACTCAGTGGTTATTCGTTAGGCACCTACACAGCCATTGCTCCCTTCTTGGGTCATCTTCCCTTTTCTTTGATCGGTGGTGCCGGTAGTCCGGGTGGGTCACAACTCCACTCCGGACCACCGTGATAAGTACCAAAGAGACCCCCTCACATCCCGGCAGGTTACTGACCACAGGGGAAAGGGTACAGCTAGCCCCTTTAAAATAAAAGCAGGTGTGCCAGCATAGCTGTGTGCCCAACTGGCACTGGCATCACAACAACCTAACATCTGGCTGAGCTATATTCTGACCAACCACCACAGAAGTGGTGTCACACGTTATAACCTAGCAAGTGACCGGTCGAGCGTACATCACATATCTACACCTCATATCACAACTGAGGAATAGCTGAAACATAATCATATCTTATCTCAAGATGGAGGATATGCAATGACAGATGAGGCTTTATTTATGGTGTCTCCATATGCTGAACACATCTCCCTCCACACCATAGACTGGGGGATATAATCATGAATGGTTTACATGACCTGCACCACATTTTCAAACACTTCGTACACCACAACCACCACCCCAGGAGTGGATTAACTTTACCATAGGTCCCGGGCTGTTCTCCAGGCCTGGGCCCCCCATGCCAAACACTGAGGTAGTATGACGTCCTATTGGCTGAGAACTTGCTAAAACTCCTCGGGGATAGGTTAGCATAGTTGCCAACATTAGAATTTTTTTTCCAGGGACACATTAGCGTTAAAAACAAAGGGTGTGGCTTATTGTGGGAGTGGTCTCAGTGGGGTGGGGCCTATCATGGGTCTGGTTTGTGGGATGTGGCTTGTCACCAGTGTTTTTCCCCCCAGAATTTTACAGTTAGAATTTTACAGTTAGAACAACTCAAAAGGAGCATTACACGCCCCAGTATCAGGTCCCAAGTATATTACACACCCCAGTATCAGGTCCCCAGTATATTACACACCCCAGTATTAGGTCCCCAGTATATTACACACCCCAGTATCAGGTCCTCAGTATATTACACAACTCAGTACGAGGTCCCCAATATATTCCACACCCCAGTATTAGGTCCCCAGTATATTACACACCCCAGGATCAGGTCCCCAGTATATTACACTCCCCAGTATCAGGTCCCCAGTATATTACACACCCCACCTAACATCAGCATACAGGCTGTGGCCCAGAGATAGCACTCTACTGACTGCCTGTACATACTGGTAGTTTGTGCCCATATGATGCAGATGCACCCCATATCATCATTCTACTACTACCCCTTCATCCTCCTGCTCCTCCATCATCATACTACTACCCCTTCATACTTCTTCCCCTTAACATCATACTACTACCCCCTTCATCCTCCTGCCCCTACATCATCATACTACTACCCCCTTCATCCTCCTGCTCCTCCATCATCATGCTCCATCAGTGCTTTATCCTCCTGCACCTCCACCATCATACTACTACCCCTTCTTCCTCCTTCTGCTCCATCATCATACCACTATCTCCTTCATCCTCCTGTCCCTCCATTATCCTTCTGACCCTCCATAATCATACTACTACCTCCATCACCCTCCTGCCCCTATATCATCATACTACTAACACCTTCATCCTCCTGCTCCTCCATCATAATACCACTACTACCCCTTCATCCTCCTGCACCTCCACCATCATACTACTACCCCTTCATCCTCCTGCCCATCCATCATCAGACTACCACCCCTTCATCCTCCTGCTGCTCCAGCATCATGCTACTATCCTCTTCATCCTCCTGCTCCTCCATCATCATCATACTACTACCCCATCATCCTCCTGCAACTCCACCATCATACTACTACCCTCTTCATCCTCCTGCATCTCCATCATCATACTACTACCCCCTTCATCATCCTCCTGATCCTTTATTATCATACCACTTCCCCCTTCATCTGTAATTTTTTTTGAAAAAAATACAAGACATTTGCTTTACCCTTATACACATCATTAACCCCTTAACAACATAGGGCGTATATTTACGCCCTATTGCCGTTAAGGACGTTCAGAGCGGGGCCGCGCGGTGACCCCGCTCTGAACCGCGGCGGTCCTGGGTGCCACTTGTAGCCCGGGACCGCAGGTATTAGCGGGCACGGTCCGATCGCCGTGCCCGCTAATACAGTAATCGGATGCAGCTGTCAAAGTTGACAGCTGCATCCGATTACCGGACGCAGCGTCATCCCTGGTGTCTAGTGGGGAGATCGCTCCTCCGGGACCTTGTGCCAGGGACCGCTCCAAGATGGCGCCGTCCCCGGCTCGGCACTCGTTCACTTCCGGCTGCAGCAGCCGGAAGTAAACGAGTGCCTATCTCATGGATCTCTGCAGCATATCTATGCTGCAGAGATCTCTATGAGAGATCAGAGCACTTATACTAGAAGTCCCCCAGGGGGAATAACCCTAACCCCAGGGGGAATAACCCTAACCTCAGGGGGGCTTCTAGTATGTGTTAAAGTTAAAAAAAAAGTGTTGTTAATAGTAAAAAGCCCCCTCCCCTAATAAAGGTCTGAATCACCCCCCTTTTCCCAGGTTATTAATAAAAGTAAATAAATAAATAAACATGTTTGCTATCGCCGCGTGCGTAATCACCCGAACTATTAATTAATCACATTCCTGATCTCGCACGGTAAACGGCGTCAGCGCAAAAAAATCCCAAAATGCAAAATTGCGCATTTTTGGTTGCATCAAATCCAGAAAAATTGTAATAAAAAGCGATCAAAAAGTCGTATATGCGCAATCAAGGTACCGATAGAAAGAACATGTCATGGCGCAAAAAATGACACCTGACACAGCCCCATAGACCAAAGGATAAAAGCGCTATAAGCCTGGGAATGGAGCGGTTTTAAGTGACGTATATTTGTTGACAATGGTTTGAATTTTTTACAGGCCATCAGATACAAGAAAAGTTATACGTGTTATATATCAGTGTAATCGTAACCACTTGAGGAACATGCATAACAAGTCAGTTTTACCATAGGGCGAACGGCGTAAAAACACATTTCCCCCAAATAAACAAAATGCGTTTTTTTTTTTCAATTTCACCACACTTTGATTTTTTTTCTGGTTTCGCAGTGTACTTTATGCAAAAATTCAGCCTGTCATTGCAAAGTACAATTAGTGACGCAAAAAATAAGGGCTCATGTGTGTATGTCAGTGGCGTATCTGTATATATGTTAATGGTGCCTCTGTGGGGGAGATTTATCAAACATGGTGTAAAGTGAAACTGGCCCAGTTGCCCTTAGCAACCAATCAGATTCCACCTTTCATTCCTCACAGACTCTTTGGAAAATGAAAGGTGGAATCTGATTGGTTGCTAGGGGCTTTACACCATGTTTGATAAATCTCCCCCTGTGTGTGTATATGTGCGTCATTGTCTGCGTTTGGCGGGGGTGGTGGTGGGGGGGGCGTACAGGATTCATGGGGTTTTTGCAGTTTTTTGCTATGGGGCCCCATGAATCCTAGCTACGCCCCTGCTCATCAGATATGAGACTTGTGTATATGGGAAGCCACTAGACCAGGAGAAGCCTATTAATAAAGATGGCACCAAGAGATACTCCATTTGCTGTGTGTATTTAGCTGAGGCCAGGAGGTCTATGAGGGGCATGACCATGGAGCCCAGTAGCTGTGAAGGCCATGCGAGTGATCCTTCTACCGTGCTGTGAGAGAGAAATTCTCATGGGGTCTATTGGGAGTTAAAGCTGATTATCATTCCTAGGAACACTCATTCACATGATGATCGGCCCATGTAAAAGGAACAGCGATCAGCCGACAAGTGAACCAACACCTGCTCGTCGTCTGATTGGATTATTTGTGCGGCCAGTAAAATCATCATTATTGGCCGCACATCTCACTGTCTAAACAGGAGACGCATGGCTGATAACAATGCATTTAAATGGCCGCACCAATGATACAGCGATTGCATTTTCTGTGTCTTCTACAGGCTGTGCGAGCCTATCCATAGCTACCCAAACGACTGCACTCTGATCGGGTAAGGGGGCATCATGGCAGGTAGCTATTATAAAGGAAATCAGCGATGTAGCAGAGCTGAGAAAGATGTAGCAGAGCTGAGATGGCGATGCAGCAGAGCTGAGATAGCGATGGCGATGTAGCAGAGCTGAGATAGCGATGGCAATGTAGCAGAGCTGAGATAGCGATGGCGATGTAGCAGAGCTGAGATGGCGATGTAGCAGAGCTGAGATAGCGATGGCAATGTAGAAGAGCTGAGATAGCGATGGCGATGCAGCAGAGCTGAGATAGCGATGGCAATGTAGCAGAGCTGAGATAGCGATGGCAATGTAGCAGAGCTGAGATAGCGATGGCGATGTAGCAGAGCTGAGATGGCGATGTAGCAGAGCTGAGATAGCGATGGCAATGTAGAAGAGCTGAGATAGCGATGGCGATGCAGCAGAGCTGAGATAGCGATGGCAATGTAGCAGAGCTCAGATAGCGATGTAGCAGAGCTGAGATAGCAATGGCAATGTAGCAGAGCTGAGATAGCGATGGCGATGCAGCAGAGCTGAGATAGGGAAGGCGATGTAGCAGAGCTGAGATAGTGATGGCAATGTACTGGATGAGTTGGAGCGGATGTCGGGTGGCCGGGTGCTCTACTGAGGGGGGGGGGAATGGTGGGGCCGGGAGATCGTGTGTCGGAGGGTGGTGGGGCTACAGTCACCGGGTGAACTGCAGGGGGGGGCACATTTCTGGTGGTCGGGCCGTGGGGAGATCACTCACTTGGGGGGGGGGGGGGGGGCTGCACTCACCGGGTGAGTTGCGGGCTGGTGGGTGAGGGGTGAACGGCGGGCGCTGTGTGAGCTCTACTATGGGGGGGACCGTGGGCGGACACCAGGAGATCGCACTGGTGAAGGGGGGGAACAGAAGTCACCAGGTAAGCTCCGGGCTCCTGGGACACTTGGGGGGGCTGCATACTCACCGGGTGCTCCGGACGGGGGGCGGGCGGCCACCGGGAGATGTCAGTGTCCTTCACTTCAGATTGGCTGGGTTAGAAGCCTAACCCGGCCCATTGAAGAGATGGAGGACACGTGATGCCGTCTCGGAGGGTGCAGGCCAGCAGCAGAGAGCGGTGTCAGGTTGGACTGCGATTTGATGATTCTATGCATTCCTTGGGGGTGAATGCAACTAGATAACAGCAAAACTGTGCAAAATCCATAATATATTGATATTGGAAAGATGGAAAGCTATGGGTGGGCAACGTATTAATGCAAAAATAATTTTGGGGGGAATACCCCTTTAATGTTGTATACCAGGCTGTATATTGTATAACACTGTCAATGTTACATATAACCAGGCTGTATATAACACTGAAAATATTGTATATAACCAGGCTGTATATAACACTGCCAATGTTGTATATAACCAGGCTTTGTATACAGTCTGATCACATGACATCTCAGTTTGGCTATTAGGTATTTAGGATGTTTAAAGTTTTTAGTTTATTTCTAACCTACAATTTACATAAACAGTGCAGAACTGTCGGGGTATATAGCATATAAAGGGATATATAGGGCTCCTGGCGATTTCCCCTTAAACAAAAAAAAAAAACCGAGGGCATTGATTGGCCTCCTGGGCGACCTTGGAACAAATCTAATTAACACACTGACACTTAATACCCGGGCAGCGCCGGGTACATTTTCTAGTAATAAATATATATATATATATATATATATATATATATATATATATATATATAAAAAAAGGTATTTGTATTTCCATATTAGATATAGCTCAGGTTTTTCTGCAGCTGAAGAACAGAAGTGGATCTCATGATGTCTGCCGATACAGAATATTACAATAACATCACATGACAAGACTTATGCACATGCTACATTATTTTCCTAACCTAAGCAGAATGATCATTTCTTGCAGACTCTCAGTCTCCTGTACATGGATATTAGACATGTAAATATCAGCTACAACCAGCAGGTGTCAGTAAAGGTCAATAATTACAGACATTACGGCGAGTGCTTACATTGTATTACTACTACTACTGTTGGTAATATTAGTATAGTATAGAGCAGTGCTTCTCAAACTGTGAGGCGCCCCCTAGTTGTCGGTGAGGCCCAGCTGGGGAGTCAGTTTTAACAAAAGTAACGATGATCTGCACAGTCCTTTTTCTGTTTGCAAAAATCTCCATTTTAGCAACATTATTAACTTATTTTGTACTTGCTTTATTAGTATAGAGAGCTTGGAGATGAGTGAAAGGTAGCCCTAGCATTATTTCCAGCTTTTAAATGGACTTTCACCACAGATAGTGAGGCCCAGGCATCCTCTTGGCCAATCTGGTGAGACACAAGCATTGCCTTGGTCTGTTATGTATGGTGATATATGTTGTGATATGTATGGTGATATGTATGGTCATAAATGTGATATTTATGGTGATATATGTGGTTATATGTATGGTGATATGTATGGCCGTATATGTGGTGATTTTTATGGTGATATATGTGGTGATATGTATGGTGATATATATGGTGATTTTTATGGTGATATGTATAGTGATATATAAGGTGATATATGTGGTGATATGTATACTGATACATGTGGTGTTATGAATGGTGATATATGTGGTCATGTATAAGGTGATATGTATGGTGATATATGTGGTGATATGTATGGTGAAATATGTGGTTATATGTATGGTGATATATAATGTGATATATGTGGTGATATATATATAGTGATATATGTGGTGATATATACAGTGATATATGTGGCGATATGTATGCTGATTTATGTGGTGATATATGTGGTGATATATGTAGTGATATGTATGGTGATATATAATGTGATATGTGGGGATATATATGTTGACATATGTGGTGATATGGATGGTGATATATGTGGTGATATGGATGGTGAAATGTTTTGGTGATATAAGTGGCGACCTAAGTGGTGATATGTATGGTGATGTATGTGGTTATATAAGTGGTGATATATATGGTGATATAAGTGGTGATATATATGGTGATATATGTTATGATATGTATGGTGATATATGTTGTGATATGTATGGTGATATATGTTGTGATATGTATGGTGATATGTATGGCCATATATGTGGTGATATTTATGTTGATATATGTGGTGATTTGTATGGTGATACAGTATATAGTATATGTGGTGATATCTATGGTGATATATGTGGTGATATGTATTTTAATATATGTGGGGATATATGTGGAGATATATGTGGTGATATGTATGGTGATACATGTGGTGGTATATATATGGTGATGTATGTGGTGATATATATGGTGATATAGGTGGTTATATATATGTTGTGATATGTATGGTGATATGTATGGTCATATGTGTGGTGATATTTATATTGATATATGTGGTGATATGTATGGTCATTTGTATGGTGAAATACGTGGTGATATCTATGGTGATATATGTGGGTATATATGTGGAGATACATGTGGTGATATGTATGGTGATATATGTGGTGGTATATATATGGTGATATATGTGATGGTGTGTATATATAGGGTGATATATGTGATGATATGTATGGTGATATATGTTGGTATATATGTGGAGATATTTGTGGTGATATGTATGGTGATATATGCGGTGATATGTATAGTGATATATGTGGTGATATATATGCTGATATAAGTGGTGATATATATGGTGATATAAGTGGTGATATATATGGTGATATATATGGTGATATATGTTGTGATATGTATGGTGATATGTATGGTCATAAATGTGGTGATATTTATGGTGATATATGTGGTTATATGTATGGTGATATGTATGGCCGTATATGTGGTGATTTGTATGGTGATATATATGGTGATATGTATGGTGATATATATGGTGATTTTTATGGTGATATGTATAGTGATATATAAGGTGATATATGTGGTGATATGTATACTGATACATGTGGTTTTATGAATGGTGATATATGTGGTCATGTATAAGGTGATATGTATGGTGATATATGTGGTGATATGTATGGTGAAATATGTGGTTATATGTATGGTGATATATAATGTGATATATGTGGTGATATATATAGTGATATATGTGGCGATATGTATGCTGATTTATGTGGTGATATATGTGGTGATATATGTAGTGATATGTATGGTGATATATAATGTGATATGTGGGGATATATATGTTGACATATGTGGTGATATGGATGGTGATATATGTGGTGATATGGATGGTGAAATGTTTTGGTGATATAAGTGGCGACCTAAGTGGTGATATGTATGGTGATGTATGTGGTTATATAAGTGGTGATATATATGGTGATATAAGTGGTGATATATATGGTGATATATGTTATGATATGTATGGTGATATATGTTGTGATATGTATGGTGATATATGTTGTGATATGTATGGTGATATGTATGGTCATATATGTGGTGATATTTATGGTGATATGTATGGTGATATGTATGGCCATATATGTGGTGATATTTATGTTGATATATGTGGTGATTTGTATGGTGATACAGTATATGAGGTGATATCTATGATGATATATGTGGTGATATGTATTTTGATATATGTGTGGATATATGTGGAGATATATGTGGTGATATGTATGGTGATACATGTGGTGGTATATATATGGTGATATATGTGGTGATATGTATTTTGATATATGTGGGGATATATGTGGAGATATTTGTGGTGATATGTATGGTGATATATGCGGTGATAGTTGGTGATATGTATAAGGATATATGTGGTGATATGTATAGTGATATATGAAGTGATATATATGCTGATATATGTGGTGATATATATAGTGATATGTATGGTGATATGTATGGTGATATATGTTGTGATATATATGGTGATATAAGTGGTGATATATGTGGTGATATATGTGGTGATATTTATGGTGATATATGTGGGGATATGTGTGTTATTTTGTATGGTGATATATGTGGTGATATCTATGGTGATATATGAGGGGATATATGTGGTGATATATGTGGTGGTATATATATGGTGATATATGTGGTGATATGTATGGTGATTTGTGTGGTGATATATATGGTAATATATATGGTGATATTTATGGTGATATGTATAGTGATATATAAGGTGATATATGTGGTGATATGTATACTGATACATGTGGTGTTATGAATGGTGATATATGTGGTGATGTATAAGGTGATATGTATGGTGATATATGTGGTGATATGTATGGTGAGATGTGTGGTTATATGTATGGTGATATATAATGTGATATATGTGGTGATATATATAGTGATATATGTGATTATATGTATGGTGATTTATGTGGTGATATATGTGGTGATATTTATGGTGATATATGTAGTGATATGTATGGTGATATATAATGTGATATGTGGTGATTAGAGACGAGCGAACCTCGAGCATGCTCGAGTCGATCCGAACCCAAACTTTCGGCATTTGATTAGCGGTGGCTGCTGAACTTGGATAAAGCCCTAAGGCTATGTGGAAAACATGGATATAGTCATTGGCTGCATCCACGTTTTCCAGATTTATCCAATTTCAGAAGACACAACTAATCAAATGCCGAACGTTCGGGTTCGGATCGACTCGAACCCGAACCCGGTTCGCTCATCTCTAGTGGTGATATATATTTGTTGACATATGTGGTGATATGGATGGTGATATATGTAGTGATATGGATGGTGGAATGTATGGTTATATATGTGGCGACATAAGTAGTGATATGTATTGTGATATATATGGTGATGTATGTGGTGATATAAGTGGTGATATATATGGCGATATAGGTGGTGATATATATGTTGTGATATGTATGGTGATATATGTTGTGATATGTATGGTGATATGTATGGTCATATGTGTGGTGATATTTATGGTGATATATGTGGTGATATGTATGGTGATTTGTATGGTGAAATATGTGGTGATATCTATGGTGATATATGTGGGTATATATGTGGAGATACATGTGGTGATATGTATGGGGATATATGTGGTGGTATATATATGGTGATATATGCGGTTATATGTATGGTGATATATGTGGTGATATGTATAGTGATATATGTAGTGATATATATGCTGATATATGTGGTGATATAAATGGTGATATGTATGGTGATATATATGGTGATATATGTTGTGATATGTATGGTGATATGTATGGTCATATGTGTGGTGATATTTATGGTGATATATGTGGTGATATGTATGGTGATTTGTATGGTGAAATATGTGGTGATATCTATGGTGATATATGTGGGTATATATGTGGAGATACATGTGGTGATATGTATGGGGATATATGTGGTGGTATATATATGGTGATATATGCGGTTATATGTATGGTGATATATGTGGTGACATGTATAGTGATATATGTAGTGATATATATGCTGATATATGTGGTGATATAAATGGTGATATGTATGGTCATATGTGTGGTGATATTTATAGTGATATATGTGGTGATATGTATGGTCATTTGTATGGTGAAATATGTGGTGATATCTATGGTGATATATGTAGGTATATATGTGGAGATACATGTGGTGATATGTATGGTGATATATGTGGTGGTATATATATGGTGATATATGTGATGATATGTATGTTGATATATGTTGGGATATATGTAGAGATATTTGTGGTGATATGTACGGTGATATATGTTGTGATATGTATGGTCATATATGTGGTCATATTTTTGGTGATATATGTGATTTGTATGGTGATACAGTATATGTGGTGATATCTATGGTGATATATGTGTGTGTGTGTATATATGTGAAGATATATGTGGTGATATGTATGGTGATATATGTGGTGGTGTATATATATGGTGATAAATGTGGTGATAGTTGGTGATATGTATGGGGATACATGTGGTGATATGTATAGTGATATATGTAGTGATATATATGCTGATATATGTGGTGATATATATGGTGATATATGTTGTGTTATGTATGGTCATATATGTGGTGATATTTATGGTGATATATGTGGTGATATGTGTGGTGATTTGTATGGTGATATATGTGGTGATATCTATGGTGATATATGAGATGATATATGTGGTGGTATATATATGGTATATATGTGGTGATGTGTATGGTGATATATGTGGTGATATTTATGGTGATATGTATATTGATTTGTATGGTGATATATGTGGTAATATCTATGGGGATATATGTTGTGATATGTATGGTGATATGTATGGCCATATATGGTGATATTTATGGTGATATATGTGGTGATTTGTATGGTGATACAGTATATGTGGTGATATGTATGGTGATATATGTGGTGGTATATATATATGGTGATATATGTGGTGATATGTATTTTGATATATGTGGGGATATATGTGGAGATATTTGTGGTGATATGTATGGTGATATATGCGGTGATAGTTGGTGATATGTATGGGGATATATGTGGTGATATGTATAGTGATATATGTAGTGATATATATGCTGATATATGTGGTGATATATATGGTGATATGTATGGTGATATATGTTGTGATATGTATGGTGATATATGTGGTGATATTTATGGTGATATATGTGGTGATATGTATTTTGATATATGTGGGGATATATGTGGAGATATTTGTGGTGATATGTATGGTGATATATGCAGTGATAGTTGGTGATATGTATGGGGATATATGTGGTGATATGTATAGTGATATATGTAGTGATATATATGCTGATATATGTGGTGATATATATGGTGATATGTATGGTGATATATGTTGTGATATGTATGGTCATATATGTGGTGATATTTATGGTGATATATGTGGTGATATGTGTGGTGATTTGTATGGTGATATATGTGGTGATTTCTATAGTGATATATGTGGTGATATATGTGGTGGTATATATATATGGTGATATATGTGGTCATGTGTATGGTGATATATGTAGTGATATATGTGGTGATATGTAAGGTGATATATGTGGTGATATGTATGTGATATGTATGATGATATATGTGGTGATATATGTGGGGATATGTATGGTGATATATAGTGATATGCATGGTGATAAATGTGGTGATATGTATGGTCATATATAAGGGGATATGTATGGTGATATATGGAAATATATATGTGGTGATATGAATGGTGATATATGTGGTGATATAAGTCAGTGCTTCTCAAACTGTGAGGTGGGCCTCACCAGTGAGGCGCCCCCTAGTTGTTGGTGAGGCCCAGCTGGGGAGCCAGTTTTCACAAAAGTGACTATGATCTGCACAGTCCTTTTTCTGTTTGCAAAAATCTCCATTTTAGCAACATTATTAACTTATTTTGTACTTGCTTTATTAGTATAGAGAGCTTGGGAGATGAGTGAAAGGTAGCCATAGCATTATTTCCAGCTTTTAAATGGACTTTCACCACAGATAGTGAGGCCCAGGCATCCTCTTGGCCAATCTGGTGAGGCACAAGCATTGCCTTGGTCTGTTGGGTGAGGCTCCAGTAGAAAAAGTTTGAGAAGCGCTGGTATAGAGTACACTGGTGCACACAGTAAAGTACACCCAGGAGGGGAGAGGGTTAAAATTAAAATCAAAACAGGATCTTTGTTCCTGATGAGTTGCCCCTGGTTGGTTGCACCAACACCCCCACCCCAACCCTCACACCTCGTGATGCCAAATGTTGCTAATGAAATCACTGTGATTAACCCTTCCAGTATTACGAAGAAGCTACAGTGTTACATTTGAAGCCTGCCAGGGATTTGTTTACATCAGCTGTCTCAGAAGGGATGGGGGAGGAGGGGGAAGACAGAGCTCACCCACAGATTTTTTTGTCTTCAGCATAAAGCAGCAGCTGAGAACTGGGGGAAGGAGACTGAATAGATAATAACAATATCATTCTTACTCTTCTCATTACCCCAAGATATATAAGTACTAATATAATGTTAGCACAAATAGTACCGGCTTCAGCATTTAACTTTTGAGTCTTGTGACACCATAAGCGTGAGGAGGTAGTGGCTGCAATAAGCTACACCTTAAAACCTCTTCCCTCTGATGGTGTTACAGCAGTATGTATATTGAAACTCACGGGTTCCTGTGTCACACTGTTAGGACTTGTGGTGTTTACTAGTATAAAGTGTTACTGTGGTTACAAAAACTCTGACATGTCAGAGAGACATTTTTCCCAAAATGACTCCCCCCCCCAAAAAAAAAAAACAAAAAACAACTACTAGAGTTCTCCCTGACCAGCAATCTGCAGTCCACTGCCTGTTGTTAGTTGAATTCTGTCCCTAGTAACAGCCACATGAAGACAGCTCTATGCTGAAGAGATAAAGAGAAAAGGTGTGTTCCTGCAAGCTGTGTATGCTCTTCAGAATTTCAGCACTATCCATGACTCCAGTGAAAGACACCGTCAGCTGCACCTGCGCCCTTACGTGTGGGACCGGAGTCCTTGCTCCTGTACGCATATTTCATTCCGCAGTATTGGAGTGGTGCTACACAAAATATGCGTGCAGGAGCGGAGACTTCTGTAGTAAGCTGCATACTGTACATATAATAGATTCATGGCCTCACACTATACAGGAGTAGCCATTGCTGTCCCCCCAAGGGCTGTGTATTCTGCCACCTGAGGCAAGATGCTCATCTCACCGCATGGCAGATGGGGCCCTGAGCTTAGGATTGTTGAAGTACCAAGTACATACTTGGTGTGTACTAAGTTAAGAATATGTAGACTACATTGTGTGTTCAATCCTCTGTACTGACTGGATTACTAGTGTCCACATTCATAAATATGTACAGTGTAGGTTTGTGGCTATAGGGAATAATGTGGTACTACAAGTGGAAAGGCAAAACGTTTAAGTCACATGACTGTACCAGTAAATTTATAGGGGTTCTCCAACATAATATAGATAAAGGGAGGAAGCTAAATATTTCCATTGTTCCCCTTGGTAGTATCTTGGGTTTCCCCTATATTAGCCAATGGAGAAACCTCTACATGGAGCAACTCTTCCCCCATGGACCAATGGAAAGTATAATTTGCAGCAGTGGTCTCTGTAAGGACTCTTCATGGTCAGCTCAGAACTGGGGACCTGATTTCTGTCCGGTGGTTGTCAAAACCAGACAGTCCCTTACTAAAAGATGTATCAGTAAAATATAAAAGAATTTTTTTTTCAATATATATAATTCTGCAGAACCCCTTTAATTACTTACAATGTATATTCCAGGAAGTGATAGACAAATGACTAGTGGTGAAAGAACGTGCCAATAGTTCGGCAACATTTTTTCGTATGATCGGCATTTGACTCCCGGTGTCTGAACAAGTTGGCTGTAGCCCTAAAACACGGACATAGTCATAGGCCATAGGCTGTACCCATGCTTTTCTTTCGGCAAGTTTGCTTAAAGTGAATGTACCATCAGTCCCGGGCTGAAGCACTGAAGGCGGGCCGACCCACCCCCAGTGGGAGGAAACCCCCGCCCCTCTATGATGTGGCTCCATTGATTGTAATGGAGCCCCTTCATAGAGGGATAGGGGGTTCCTCCCACTGGGGGTGGGTCAGCCCGCCTCCAGTGCTTCAGCCAGGGACTGATGGTACATTCACTTTAACACTACAGATGACCCATTGCTCTATTTACATACAGAGTGAGTCATTTTCCTGGAATGTTGCGTAAAATCAGAATTTTTGTTTTTTACAGTTCCTTAGTAACAAAACACGACGTAGTAAGAACTGTTAGAGAAGATGAAGTCCAGATACAGAACAGAAGTGCCCGAGAAGCTGTCCGGTGTTGCCAATAATGGTCACTCGATCTCTGCATCTTGCAGAAATGTAGCAAAAGTCTGGATTAAATATATCCTCCTGTTTCTGCCTACAGCTGCTATGTACCATGCATCTCCATGGTAACAGACTACAAACCCTGAGTAGTCTGATCCTGCAGTCACTCCCTTTTATTTGAAAGCTTTGTGAGAGCCAATGGACGGCAATATGATTGCATGATGATCAGTAGTTTGTTACCATGAAGACACTACGGTCTGTATAGAGAAGCTGTAGAACACTAAATTTGTACTTTGTGTCTTTTAAGGTGTCATTTTAATAGGAAATACTGGTGACTCATTTCAGACTGACCGGCCAGAACTGTGGTATATATATATCTTGTTATTTTCTGCAGAAATTGGTTGTCAGTGTCACATATATCTTCCTGAGGTACTAGTGTTGTGTGACCCCCCCCCCTCCCACACACACACACATACGGGCTTTGACATTGTCGGTTTAAACCACACAAAGAGGGAAGTGAGACTCTCTTATGGTGCGTTTACACGAAACGATTATTGGCCCGATCGTACGATTAGCGATGTCGGATTAACGATTGTTTTTCATAACGATCAGCGTATAGACGGTACGATATATCGTAAGGAAATTCGCTCTGCGATCGTTTAAGCCTATCTCACACATTGGTTAAATCGGCGAACGACTGTTCACACGGAACGATTTGCGAATTTTTTGCGTACGATGAACGACGATTTGATAACCTGTTGAAAGATCAAAATGTACGATTTATCGTGCGTTCGCTGCGTTTACACGTACGATTATCATTCGAATTCGACCATTATCGTGCAAATTTGCACGATAATCGTTACGTGTAAACGCAGCATTACTTGGGCTGATCAGGAATGAGTGTCACTAGGATTAACCCCTTAAGGACCTGGCTAACTTTCGTTTTTGCATTTTCGTTTTTTCCTCCTTGTGCTTAAAAGGCCATAGCACTTGTATTTTTACACCTACAGACCCAAATGAGCCCTTATTTTTTGCGTCACTAATTGTACTTCGCAATGACAGGCTGAATTTTTCCTTAAAATATGCAGCGAAACCAGAAAAAAATTATATGCGCAGTGAAATTGAAAAAAAAAAAAAGCAATTATTTTTCTTTGGGGGGGGGGCTTCATTTTTACGCCGTGTGTCCTATGGAAAACTTACTTGTTATGTATGTTTCTAAAGTCGTTACGATTAAACGATATATAACATGTATAACTTATATATACTATGGCCTATGGAGCTGTATGAGGTGTCATTTTTTGCGCCATAATGTTTACTTTCTATCGGTACCTTGATTGCGCATATACGACTTTTTGATCGCTTTTTATTACAATTTTTCAGGATTTGATGCGACCAAAAATGTGCAATTTTGCACTTTGGGATTTTTTTGCGCTTACACCGTTTACCGTGCGAGATCAGGAATGTGATTAATTAATAGTTGAGGCGATTACGCACGCGGCGATAGCAAACATGTTTATTTATTTTTATTTGTAAAATGGGAAAAGGGGGGTGATTCAGACTTTTATTAGGGGAGGGGATTTTTATTAATAAAAACACTTTTTTTAAAACTTTTTTTACATGCCCTGTCAGCTACCTGTATATGTAATTTCTATAGATTATAGTAAAATAATAAAATAATTAGGATAAACCACCAGAAAAGAATAATTTCTTTTAATTTTACAAAAAACATAAAATATACTGTATATTGGGTATAATCATTTTCCCTGGTAAAATAAATTGAAGGCTTATCCACAGGATACAGTAGCTCATCGGTCAGTGATTGTTGCGATGCCATCACCCAGCACCCCTGATGTTCAGCCTTTCAGTTCCCTGCACTACACAGTAAATGGGTCTGGAAGCAGCAGGTTCATTGGACTGTGTAGTGGTGATACTGGTGGCACATAATAGCAGCTGAGCTGCAGTAACAAGGTCTGGCCACTACACAGTGAATGGAGCCAGCTGCTTCCTGTCCATTTCAGGAGCTGAACAGCTGCAGACACTGAACAGCTGGGGGTATTGGGTGTTGGCATCCTGCCCATCAGTGATCGATGAGCTATCCTGTAAATAGCTCATCATTTCCTTTGCCCTGGAAAAAAACCCCATTATTAGTTACAAATAAAATACATTTACAATGTAATTTAGCACAAAAAAACAAAGAAAAATTCCTTCCTGCACCATAACTTTACTTTGCTAAACAACATATACCCAGGAGCCAATGCTCTATTACAGTGACCAGGAATCGGATCATAGACAACTCTGATCCCTGCCATTTAACCCCTTCAGATACAGTGGTCACTAGCAACTTCAGCATCTCATGAGCTTGGAGGATTCCATCTCTCAGCCCATCCCTCCTGCATTGCAGTGGGGTATCCAGAGGGTTATGATGCGACCATGGGCCTAACAATGGATTCCAGTCCTGCCATCTCTGGAAACTTTTTAGGTCCAGACACAGGTGATGAAAGCCAAGCCCCCTCCTGGGACTGAAAAATATGTGAAAAAAAATAAGTTATTGAAATAATAAAATCTTAAAAATTGAGAGTAAAAAAAAAAAACCCTTCAGTATCACTATTTTCCAGTATTTAAAAGGAATCTGTCAGGTTCTGACAGTGTACTGTAGGTGTCAGGCTCCTTCAGTAGCGCATTATAATAGGTCCATTTCAGGCGGTAGCCCGGGGCCCTGAGCTCCTGGGGGGCCCATGACCACCCAAACAGATTAATACTTTCAGTAGTGTATTGTATCTTGGCTACAGTTCTGTACAGTTGCCATGATTTGCAAACAGTCACTCCTTTTTTACTGCGATTTTGCACAAATCAGGGCATCATGATATTATCTATCCCGTACTATGAAGATAACGCTAGTCCTGCCATAGCTACAGTGGGGTGGGTTGGCCCAGGCTTGTGAACAGCTCAGGGCCTATGGTAAAGGTAATCCGCTCCTGGGCTCCTTGTCAGCATGGTACAATTTGTGAATGCATCCAAGAAGTAGATACTGTGCAATCTCAGCTCTCATAATGTAATGAAGAGTCAAAGAGGAGTTGTGACTCAACGTTTGTGCTGCATCCTGGCACTCCTTACCACTCCTTCCTCCTCCTTCTGCTTCATGAATATTTTCTGCTGGCCGGCGCCCTGCTCACCCTCGCCGTCATTGCTGTGCACACATGTGATGCGCATGCTGTGTCGACAGTTCGCCCATGATCTCCCGTCGACGTGCTTACCCAAGTGCTGTAGACCGGAAGAGAAGTGCACATGTGAACTGTCGAGATGGCACACGAGCAACAGTGATGATGGCGAGAGCGAGTATGAGGCTGACCAGCAGAAAATATTCATGAGAAAGAGAGAGGGAAAAGCAGTGGTGAGAAGTGCCAGAGTGCCAAACGCTGAGCCACAACTCCTCTTTGACTCTACATTACTTTACAAGAGCCGAGATTGCACAGAATCTACTTCTTGGATGCATTCACAAAAGATACCAGGCTGTCAAGGAGCCTGACACCTACAGTACACTGTCAGCAATTTGGGTCATGTCTGGGTTCTGACAGATTCCCTTTAGAGGAATTATCTCTTCTGCTCCCCAGCACTCCACTTCCAAAATATAGAAGTAGAAAAGTATACATTCTGAAACAGGAGAGGGTGGGTACCAAGTTGGATCATGCTTTCATGCAGTGTCCAATAGTCAAAGTGCTGAGGGCGCATGTAGAGCACCGGGGAGCAGAAGAGGTAAAGGGAATCGGCCAGCTGCAATTCAAGTACCAAACTGCTGACACTATACAGTTAATGAGACACATGGTACCTTCCATATATAAGTCTGTGCTTTCATAACATAGAAAAATGCTTTTCATATATATCTAATATCTACAAATATAAAAAAATACCAAATTCCTCCTTTTGTCTATCCTACCCTTCCCCTCCCCAAACATTTAGAACGTGAACAAAGTCATATACATTTCAAGGCGCAAATACAAACTCCAAGAAAACATTCAGTCTACATCTATAACATACTGAATAGGTTAAAAAAAATGGAAATAGCCGTCTACTGACATGTTCCTTTTAAGCGGTTAGGAGACGTATAATGAAATCTTGGGCTGAGCTGGAACTTCACAATAGAAACCACAATACCTATAAACAAATTCTAAGACAAATTAGTGAAATAGGGGGAATCACATCCCGACATGTAATACTGGTCACCACCACTAGGAGGCCACACTGCATAGAGTGGGTGCTGAGCTACAATGTCTGTACACAATAAGCTACATAGACTCTTTCTATTCTAGTAACTGTTGGTTTCAGGAAGCCATGGCCCAGTATCTCGCAGTTTTAGTTCACTTGTGGTTTCCGGAATGTAATTTTTTCAGTTGCCTAACTCACTGGTGAAGCATCATACTTCCCAGTATATGGTGTATGCTATAAAATAGTTCACTCAATATATATCTAGCCTACAAGATTGATCCCTGTATAGAATATATGCACAGGAAATGTTCTTTAACCCCTTCAAGACAGAGCCCTTTGATGCCAAAAATAATGCAATGTTCCTCCTTGTCGTCTAAGAGCCATAGCGCTTTTATTTTTCCACCTACAGGGCTGGTTGGGGGTGTCATTTTTTGCACCATGATCTCTAGTTTTTATGAACATCATATTTGTGTAACAGAAAAATTTTTGATCGCTTTTTATTAATTTTTTTGTGATTTATAATTTAATAAATAAATCAGCAATCCTGGTGCGTTTTTTTGTTTGTTTTGTTCCACACGATATGTAATGTTTTTTTTTTTTTTTATATTTGTATTTTTTTAATAGGCAAAGGGGGTATTTTAAACTTTTATGGGGTTGGGGGGGAATAAGGTTTTTTTTAAAAATACTTTTAAAACTTTTTTATTACACTTTTTTTTACATTTTATTTTCACTGTAAAACATGCAATCATTAGATTGCATATACTGATCTATGCTATGCCATAGCATAGATCAGTGTTATCGGCGATCTATGTATAAAGCCAGCCTGGGAGCAGACGCTATGCATGTATGGCCGATCCGACAAGACGGAGGTAAGGAGCTTACCCCCGCCTGTTACAGATGCTTGTTCTGTCACTGAGCACCTTAAACGATGTGATCGATATAGATCGCGCCGTTTAAGGGGTTAATGAGACGCAGCAGCGGAATAGCAGCTGCCTCTCATTACCTCCGGCCCCAGACACACTGATGTGAGCGGGATCGCTCTCACTGCAGCGGTCCCGCACACATCAGTAAGCCCCTGAGTCAGGAATGTATATATACATTCCTACTGCACGGGGTATGTGCAGTAGGAACATATATATACGTATTACTGACGGGAAGGGGTTAAGGTCTGTTCACATTAGCACATTTTTGGCCGTCCATCAAGGGATCAGCCTTGTTCGTATTACCTTTACCTGGCACAATTAATTTAGTGGCTGGGCTGGACGAACAATCCCTGTATTGATCGTGCGGCCATTTAAAATCACTTCTATAAGCAATGATTTTTAGGGCTGCATAAAAGATGCGCTCACTGACACTCTAATACGGGCTGATTATTTTCTGAGTAACGTTTCTAGAAACCCTGGAAGTTTACAGATTTTTAGAGGGGTGAAAAGTTGAATTTAGTGCTCTCACACAGCTATTTCTCAGCAGATCTGGGCTGTTGACACACATAGTAACTACTTCTATTACTTCTCTATTACTTCTAGCCAATCATACTACAGCCCAACACATCACATACTCCTCTCTGCTATGCCATGATATAGTGCTGGTGAACAGGTTTGCACTGTACCAGGCTGATGATTTACACAGTACACTACAATACATGGCATGTTTGGGGGGGTTGCTGATGCACTGTGTTTTTTTTTGCAAGGCGCTATGGGAGCAGACATAAAAGAAACAGCAGGACAGCAATAAAGCTGTTACCCTAAGCAGACTGGCACTGTGCTGGGTAGTGATTTACATAATACACTACTATAGATGGCTTGTGAGGGAAGAAGGGGTTGTTCATTCACTGGCTTTGCAAGGTGCTATGAGCAGAAAAGAAATAGCAGCAGTAGCAATAAAAAAAAAAAGGGATATGCTAGATGCTTCAACTTTCTGAGATTAGACGGAAGCCTTGATTCTGCATGGTTACTGATGCAGGTACACAGTCTTTCTCTCTCTTTTCTCCAGCACAGAGCACATGGTAAGCCTTGCTCCCGCTTCCTGTGTTTCTTCTTGGTCTAGCTGTTATTAGAGATCGATTTCTTCTAACATCCGGCAGTGGACAGCAGACGGAGGCACCTAGTAGCCAGGACTATAGAGCTTTTTTCTGGAGTAAGACATCATTTGTGATCATTCTAATGCTGTATCATATTTGCCCCCTCCCACCTATGCTGCTGCTGCCATAATGGGTTTTGGTCTTTGTCTTTGTAGATATCAACACTGATTTTTCTTTACAGTTTTTTTCCCCCAGATGTTCTTTGGAGACTTCATTAAGAATCTTCTGGATAAGACCATTAGAGTTTGGTCCGTGTAAGTTACAAAAATAAGGATGGGAGTCCTTGGTTTAGCTGATATATGTTTAAGACTTTTCAAGTAGTCAGATATAACATATTAGAGACTAATCGTGCCTGTGCTGTACATTCAGTCTCATTATACCTGTATAGAAGACAAAACAGTGTTAAAACAGTGAAGTCTATAGGTAAAGGCAAAGACACTGAGATGTATTTTAAAGCGAGTGTGCCATCAGGTACAATCATTTTAAGTGTTGCACATGAATAGAATGGTGCCGGCGCAGAGAAGCCAATGCCGTGGTCCTATTTAGGACCCGCGGCCTGGTTCTTGCGCATGGTGCTGGTCTATTACTGAGCACTGCCACGGCCCACGTCCAACTTCATAAAACCCCCTGCCCTTTGTGACGCGGCTCCATTAATTCTAATGGAGCCATATCACAGAGGGGAGGGAAGAACATCACACTGCAGGCGGACCGTCCTGCCCACAGTGGGAGGAAACCCCCACCTCTCTATGATGCGGCTCCATTGATTCTAATGGAGCCACATTAACCAGAGAGCTAGTGGGCCTCTGTGCCCTCCAATGCCAGGGCTGAATTTAAGTCCAAGTCTGGCCTTGCACCCAGCACAGGACATGTATGAGGGCGCAGAACCTCTCAAGTTGATGTTTTTCTTTGTGAGAGCAGAAAAGGGATTGCATGGAGTATAATGTAATGTGCCGAAACCCTAGGCTGCTTTATATAAAGGGAAACACAGCAATTATACAGATACACATTCCCTAGTAGTCTGTAGTCTTACCGCAATATTATTTTAAATGTCAGGAAAAAGAATATCCCCATATATAATGTATTTTCTTTTTCTTAGAGAAATGAAAATTACAAAAAAGCAAAAAAAAAGGATTATGTTATCTCTGGAACATCTGCAGTCAGGTCATTTCCATATAATGGCTTATATACAACTATATCCAATATAGTGAGCTGTAAGTAGGATTATGTGGCCAGCATGTATATGATTGCATCATTGCATGTAATAAATGTACATACAAGTGCAAACATGGGTGTTGTGTAGATGCAAGTATGTCCCTGTATAAATGTGTAGAAATGCACCTATGTATGTAATAAGCACACATACATATCAATGTATTCATGTATGCTGTATGTAGAAGCACATATATCAATATATCCATGTATGTTGTATATAGAAGTCCACATATGTACGTAATAAGCACACATATCAATATATCCATGTATGTTGTATATAGAAGTCCACATATGTACGTAATAAGCACACATATCAATATATCCATGTATGTTGTATGTAGAAGTCCACATATGTACGTAATAAGCACACATATCAATATATCCATGTATGTTGTTAGGCTAGGTTCACACTATGTTTTTATAGTTTGTGTAACATATCTGTTTTTAACTTGTTACTTTTAAGGAACACAAAAATGTAGTCAGCCAGGTTTTTGTGTACGCTAAAAAAAAGCACATGCATTTTGATCCTTTTTTTATAATGGAAGTCAATGCAAAACAGATTGCACACAATTGCATCCATTTTCTTTCCATTAAATGGATATACGTTAAATGGATGTTAAAAACGCAGTGTGAACCTAGCCTTAGCGCTTGCATATTCATATCAGTTGTGAGCATGCATATATGTACGTCTATATGAGTGAATGTATGAGCACATGCATGTATGTTGGGACAGTTTGTATGAATATGTCTGTATGTCTCCATATATGTGGTGAGTACTGTATGGGTGTATACGTCAGAAATGACCACACGTATCCATTTGTTAAATGTCACTAAAATTTCTTGTGGTTTTCAACAGATATCATTTACCCAGAATTCACAGCCGATATCTATTCTTATTCATAACACTAAGATGTACGGCACTTTCTGTGGATTTACCAACCACAAGACAGAGGTGTTCTACATTTACAGACTTACAGAAATATATAAAGCATAATCTAGAGCTGACAGCTCCTCCTAAGACATGGGGTTACCCCCAGGATCCTGCTCAAGTGATACTGAGAGATATGGAGGTAGCAGAGGACTCTCTATTATGTACTTGTGATGTGTCCTCCTTATACACATGCATTCATACACATCTACGACTTTCCGCTAAGGGATGAGCTATTGGTTGATAAGGATTTAGTACAAGAACAAGCCTCTTTTATTTTAGATTGGATACAAATCTGCTCACAATTTATTTTTTGTATGATGACTCCTTATTCCTCCAGACTGTAGGTACAGCGATGGGGGCAAAATTCGCCCCAAGTTATGCAGGTCTGTACCTGGTGGTTTGGAATGAGAAATATAGTTTTCTAAAGAAAAAAATCATTTTCTCTACTGTTCAAGATCATATCGAAGCTATACTAGGGTGTTCTAGGGTGTTAGAAGATTTTATAAGTTTGGTGAATGATAATTGTAAGAATCTACGCTATATGTTGGAATATATGTTGGATTGTAACAGCTTTATATAATTGCCCCTTGGTTATGAAATATTCCCAAGGGACAGACAAATCAAACAAGTCGTCATATGGAAGATTTCCTTGGACGGACAGAGTTGCTAAAAAAAAAGAAAAAAAACAAAAGAAAAAGATTTGAGGAGAAAGATTACGGCAGGAATATTTCAAATATGACCCTGCAGGAGGGTGATCAAGGGGTTTGTAAGGATCGGAGAGAAAAGAAGACAAATTAAATGGGTTTCAGCAGTTGCGACTCTGTGTTGACGTATTTTGGCCGTTGATGTAACAACAAAGCACCAATCTTATGGATCAATGCAGTGCATGTATTGCATCAATCTGTATGAGCAACCCTGTGATTGTTCATACAAGTGTAAAAAATAAAGTTTTAAAAAATGTAAATTCTTCATAAAATAATATGAATAAAAGCATAAATAATTGATTGTTTTAGTAATACTGTGAGCAGTCATCTCCATTGTAGTTACTTTCTGATAGTTTTAGACTAGAAATCAGGGATAAGCAACTAAAATTTCAGTATAACAGCTTTATGCACAAGGTGGGCGGAGCAGGAAGTCTTTGCAGTGCAGCATCAGCCAATAGCTGAAGAGCAGGAAGTGATGTAAGAACATAGAGTACTGCCTGTCCTTGACAGTATTTTGTTATTTCCCGTGGGAACAAAGTAAAGAAATGAATGGCCCCATTGGATCACATGACTGTAGTACATCCATGTTTGTAATCTTCTCATTTTAAGTGATAAAGAATAATACCCTATTAGGCAGTAACATTACTTCAGTATAGCTTGTATGTATTGTTAGTTATCTTCTATGCTTACTATTCATGGCAAGTGTTTCTGACTACATATTGTTTATGCTCCCTGTACCACACTTTGGTTGATGGTTTTCATTGTTTAACAAGACCCTAAAACAAGTTAGAGCTGTATAGGTGTAAAGCTGAGTCCAGGAAGGCTGGATTCTGTATATTGATTCTTAGTACATACATTGGCATCTATAACATTGCTGTGGTTACCTGATTCTTCAAAATTCATAGGTTCCATTTCCTGGCACTGGCATCACGACACTTTACCATCTGGCTGAGCTATACTTCGACCACATACCATTGTAGTGGCCACTAGGGATGCTCCGAACAGAGTTCGTACGAACCTGAACCATCCGCAATGATTACCGCTGTCTGCCTGCTCCATGCAGCGGGCGGATGCAGTGGGAGGAACGCCTGGAAAACTGGGATACAGCCATAGCCATAGGCTGTATCCCAGTTTTCCAGGCAGTCCTCCCGCTGGATCCGCCTGCTGCACGGAGCGGGCAGACAGCGGGAATCCGATGCCGAGCGTTCGGGTTCAGCCGAACCCGAACCTCGGCGAGTTCGGACCATCCCTAGTGGCCACTACACCACAATAAGTCCAAAGACAATAGAAAAATGCTTTGAAGTGTCTCTGTGACAGCAGGACCAACTATGATGTTGTGCAATTTTTAATCTTGTTTTGGTTCCTTATGGGTTATTATCTACATTTACCATCCATGGCCAGTGTTCTCACTGTGTTCCTTGTACTACACTAAGGGCCCTATTCCACGGGCCGAGGAGGGCCCGATTAACGATGTAAACGAGCGGCGATCTGATAGACCGCTGCTCGTTTACTGGGCCTATTCCACGGCCCGATCATCGTTGAGCGAGGGCTGCAAGGACATAGTTACCGATGTCCTTGCAGCCCTTGCAGCATCATACATTACCTGGCTCCAGGGCTTCTCCTCCGCTCCGTCTTCATCCCCGGGTCCCCTGCGCTCTATCTTCTGAATGGCCGGTCAGCTGACAGGCCACACTCAGCCAATCACAGGCCGTGGCGGTCCCGGCCTGTGATTGGCTGAGCGCTCCGTCAGCTGACCGGCCATTCAGAAGATAGAGCGCAGGGACCCGGGGAGGAAGACAGCGTGGAGAAGAAGCCTGGACAGGTAATGTATGTTGCTGCTGCTGCTTGTCAAATCGTCGGTCGCCCGCCGCGCACCGCTATTCAATCGTAGCGATGCGCGGTGGGGGAACAATGATTTTGGGTCTGGCCCTAAATGAACGATCAGCCGATGACACGATCATCGGCTGATCGTTCTCTCTATTTCACTGAACAATAATCGTCCGAATCGGGCCAAATGGGGCTCTTCGTCTGGCTCCTTGTATAAGAACCTTACCAGTCAGTACAGTCCTTATTCTGCCAGGTTGACAGAATACCAAGATGCTGAGCAAAGCTGCAAGAAGATGGAGTGTTATAAAAGAACGAGACTCAGTACACAATCGATCCACATTATTTCCTCACATACCTTCACATGTGTAACGTTACTCTGGTTACTTGGTCCGGCAATCCGGGCGCCTGTACCATTACTTTGGTTTCCCTTGAAGAGAAAAATAAAGAGATGCACAAATTAGTTATGAAATTAGTTTTTGAGTCTTGTTGATATAATAAAGTAATGAAAAAAATTGGAACTACAGTCTTCTAAAATATTTAAGTAGTGATTAGTTTAGACTTCACAGTTGGGGTACAGGATAATGACACTTGGGGTACAGGATAATGACACTTGGGGCACAGGATAATGACACTTGGGGCACAGGATAATGACACTTGGGGCACAGGATAATGACACTTGGGGCACAGGATAATGACACTTGGGGTACAGGATGATGACACTTGGGGTACAGGATAGTGACACTTGGGGTACAGGATAGTGACATTGGGGTACAGGATAGTGACACTTGGGGTACAGGATAATGACACTGACACTTGGGGTACAGGATAGTGACATTGGGGTACAGGATAGTGACACTTGGGGTACAGGATAATGACACTGACACTTGGGGTACAGGATAATGACACTGACACTTGGGGTGCAGGATAATGTCACACTAAATTTTAGGGTACCTTAGGAGGTCCAACTTCACTGTACACGGTTTCTACTTGAATTTTTTCTTTTTCATTCTCCTTATTTTGAGGGTTTTTTTTCTGATATAAAAAATATGAAAACAAAAATGAGTAATGTGTACAGTGTGAGATGAGTTTTTGTATTCTAGCAGCTACAGGTTCTGCATTATTTCTATAACACAAATGTCACGTGAGACCACTCCGCGATAACTTGCATAACTAGCCATTAAAGATATCACTCCTGATGACTTTCCGAACTGACTTTCTATATGAGTTAGACAACCTCCAGAAATAGATGCAAGAGTGCTGTAATAATCCGTCAGGAAATACAGTAAGAAATGCTTAGCAGGGCAGAGGGGGGAGGCTCCTGCTGCAGACAGTTATAGCCAGATATTGGAGTAATAGGCTGATAGTCAGGGTGGTGCTCCTATCCGGCCCCTATCTACTGCTACAGTTTTTCCTTACTTCATCTCAGGCTACTGTTATTGTTACTAATTATTGCACTAAGTACCAAAATTTAAGTGGGACTCTGTTATCTCTGTCTCCGCACCCTGCACCTCCCACTAGTCCTACCGAAGGTCCAGTGCCCGTGTGTCCGGGGGTGGGTATTACCACTCCTGCCCACCGTGACAAGTCACCACAAATACCAGAGCCCACCAGCTGGTTCAACACCAGTATGTAGCGCCCCAGGCCACGGCAGTATTGACGAGTCAAAAATTACTGATTGCATTGGGTCTTACCCCTGAGACCCACTTCAATTTTGAGATACAGCCTGTGCAAATCAGCAATTTTTTTTAAAACTCGGTTTATTAAAATAAATCACTATAATCAGGCAAGTCATATAAATGTGTATATAATGGGTTTTGCCAGAGTCTGGACTCAGCCGGGATGTCCACATAGTTAAGGGTCATCCTTGCAAGGGACCAGACCTTACGAGCTGTCTTGTATGCGGGAAGATAATATGCTCTTGGAAGGACGTCAGCCGTGAGGGGTGACCATAGTGAGGGGGTTGGGGAAGAATCGAGGAGCATCACTTCGGGGGAGGTGGGGGGATCCACCTGGGTCCATTGGGCTAGATACTTAAGTTGGCCTGCAAGGTAATACAATGAAATATCTGGCAGGGCCATACCAGCTAAGTCCTTTGGTCTTTGGAGCTTGGCCAACTGGAGTTTAGAGCCAGAAGAACCCCAAATAAAGGATATTATTGCAGAATTAAGAGACTTAAAGAAAAGTTGGGGTAATGGAACAAATACATGCTGCAAAACGTATAAACATTTAGGAAGAGTAACCATTTTTACTAGATTAATCCGTCCCGTGACGGAGAGAGGCAGCGAGCCCCAGGTCCGGAATTTATCTCTAAAATGGGTCAAAAGTGGATCTACATTCAGGGTTATAGTTTCCAAGGTCGTTTTACAGACGTGTATGCCCAAGTATTTAAATGTGCGTACCACCTTCAGGCCGGCCAACCGCTGATCCCGTCAGATCCGCCCTAGCAGGACTAAAATACATGATAGCGGATTTAGACCAATTAATGGTCAGACCGGAGTAGCGACCCCGTCATTTATAATAGACATTGCTCTCGGTAAAGATCTGTCCTGATCCGATAATGTCAGCAAGAGATCGTCAGCATAAAGGCTGACTCGCTCCTCACCCAGGGAGTGTGGGACATCAGAGAGTTCACCATCTCTGCGGAGCAGGGCTGCCAGGGGTTCTATGGTAAGTATAAATAGCAGGGGATACAGGGGACACCCCTGTCTCGTCCCGCGCCCCAGCCCAAATGACGGGAAAAGCAAGCCATTTAATGCAATGGATGCCTTAGGATGATGGTATAATATGGAGATCCAGGAAATAAAGGTGTTACCAAATCGGAACCTCTGTAGCACCTCTAATAAGAATGGCCACTACAAATCAGTCATTTTTCACTTGTCATAACATATTAAGGCTATGTTCACACTACGTATATTTCAGGCTGTATATTTGAGGCTGTATAGCAACCAAAACAAGGAGTGGATTGAAAACACAGAAAGGTTCTGCTCACACAATGTTGTAATTGAGTGGATGGCCGTCATTTAATGGCAAATATTTGCTCTTATTTTAAAACAACGGCTGTTGTATAGAAATAATGGCCGTTATTTACCATTATATGGTGGCCATCCACTCAATTTCACCATTGTGTGACCAGATCCTTTCTGTGTTTTCAATCCACTCCTGGTTTTGGTTGCAATGAGGACCTGACATGAGGACCAAATACTGCCTGATATATACGTAGTGTGAACCCAGCTTAAAAATGTCTTCAAATGACAGGTTTTAAAAGCGAACTAAGCATAGGTGATAGCAGAGAGAGTTTTTCCTTCTGAAGAGAGACATTTTGCATACCTAGAGGGCACCTGACTGGATATGGAGGGGGCACACTGACTGCACATGCACCTTCCTCTATTTCCTCCTAAATCCTGACTGTTAGCAACTGCCAGGAAAGGGTTAAAAGTTACTGTGAGGCTGTAACTCCTCCCCATACCCCTCCCCTTTGCAGGCACAGCTTCTGGGTGTTTCCTATGTGCTCAGTGGCCAATAGGCTGCTTTCCCTCCTTGCCCTAGCCCGTCCCTATCCCTTTAGTCCCCTGAGCTTCCTCTTCCTGCTCTCAGTCTCCACAGGACTGACCTGCAGCCAGTTACTCAACCTCCCTTTCCCCTCTTTGGTTTTCTATGGTGTTTTGTTTCTTTATGTGCCTTGTTTTTGTTAGTATACTACTGGTGTGTGGGGTTAGTAAGGTGGACTTGCATGACAGGAGTCTGTTGTCTCAATCTAAAAGTTCAGCTCTACCAACAAAGTATTAACTCTCCCCATGCCTCTTCAGCTCTGGATCGCCGATCCGGGACCCCCGATCTCCGATGCTGCAGACGTCATGACCCGGCTAATGGACTTGCCGCTCAGCCAGTCAGTGACTGGGGCGGGATGTCACTCCAGTCACTGATTGGCTGAGCAGGCTGTCCATCAGCCTGGATGGGCATTTTCACGTCATCACAACATCACTAGGGTAAAATGCCTTCCGGAGGGGGTCCCGGAGCCAGTCAGATGGCGCATTGCGGGCAAGGGGAAAGGTAAAAAATAATCTATTGTTATCCTCTCCCCTGGTCCTGCCATCTCTGAGAAGTCTGCAGAGGCCGGACAACTCCTTTAACCCCTTCCTGCATTAGCACATACCGGCATGTCCTATGGCGGCCAGGGGGGTTCAGAGAGGGGTCACGCCAGCAGCCTGGGACCACGGCTATTAACAGGCACAGCTGATCACTGTGCCTAGCTAAATGACCATTTAAATGCCGCTGTCAAAACTGACAGTGACATTTAAATGTCTATAAAATAGTCTTCCCTGGTGTCTACTGGGTGGATCGCCTCCCCCCCACAATGCAATCATGAGGGGGCGATCCGTTGTATGTGCTGTGCCAGGAGTCAGCGCCACAATGACGCTGATCTCGGCTCGACACTGCTTTACGTTTCAATATATTTATTGAAGGGTTTTTTGTATTTTATCAACACAGACAAGTAACAGATAGCATGCCCCTTTATGGGGAAAAAGTAGCAATTAAACGAGTAGAGAATGCAAACATTATCAAATGTAACATGCAGTAGAGGTGCAAATAGTGATGCAAATAAGTGACAAACAACACACAACTTATCAACAAACAACAGACAATACACATGAATGCGTCCGACCGGGCCACTAGTAATGCATGTGGCTAATGAGATTGGTCCATGCAGGGCCAGAGATCTAGGCAAGTATGTTCAGGGGAGATACGCTATATATATAACCTGTTGCTCTTAAATCATGTGAAAGCTTGATAAAACCTGAGTGAGTCTAATATTATCTAGATATACCCGAACCTTACAGCTTTGAGAAGGGGTCTTGACGCTAAGCTATGGATACACATTATAGAATTATAAGCATAACTATATAATGCAAAAACATCTAAATAACAACATAAAAGGGACGCAAATGAGGTTATAGTAACTGTTGCACATAAGAAAACATAAAAGAACCTTTGATTTCACACGCAATTAACATACGGTAATCATCACTGAGTAATGTGGTAGTGAAAAGGTTAAGGAAAAGGCGTGACAAGATGGTACAAACGCGCCTATGGGGGTTGGGGGGTACACAGTCCAGCCTATGTCAAGGGTCTAAAAGGAGATTCATAAGTGTAGGGGCTCAAGCAAAAGTCCAGGATTTTATTAGCTGGTGACCTTCATCCGGGGTGGCAATAAGGTGTTTTGTGTCCTGACGATAAATCAGCATACGAGCAGAAGACACCCACTTGTATGGGATACCTTTCCCCCTTAGAAATTTGGTAATGTCAGCAAATGTCCTGCGTCGTTTCAAAGTTTCAGAGGACAAGTCGGCAAACACTGCGATATTATGATGTCCATCAGAAGTTATTCCAGACCTCCACGTTGCTGCTAGAAATTGGGACTTCACCCGAAAACAGTGTATCCTGGCCACAACGTCTCTTGGTGCCTCTGAAGGTATATGGTTAGGCTTGGGAATCCGCTTCACCCAATCAATCACCAAATCGGTTTGCGTAGTGGTGGGCAATACCTGTTTAATAGTCTTTTGAATGTATGACGGCAGCTCTGCAGTGGTGATAGATTCAGGAACATTACGGAGCTTAATATTGTTGCGCCTGTTGTAGTCATCTGTCTCAGCAAGTCTATTCCGCTGTATACTGACTTCCTCTGTCAGTCGGTTATTAGCTTCAAAGAGAGCATTTTGGGCATCAATAACCTCGTTCATTTTCAATTCCAGCCTCAAAGCTCGGTCCTCCGCCACTGACACCGCTGAGGCAAGAGAGGTAAACAGATGTTCCATGCCCGCGAGAAGTGAATTCCTAATAGACAATACCATCTCTTTTACCAAGGCAGAGGAAAGCTGAGTGGAGTCGTTTAACAGAATATCAAGGTGGGTTTCAGAGTCTTTTTTCAGACGCGACATCAAAGAAGGGAGTGAAGGGAGAGGAAGCTGAGAGGTATGCTTTAAAGACTGTGGATGTGTTGATGGTATTGTAAGCGAGGCAGAGTCCCGAGAGGTAAAATCATGGCAGGGAGAGTCATTAAGCTGAGGATGAGAGTTGCTGGTAAATGCTGGAGCCGTGGGTGAGAGAGTGCTAAAGCCATGGGCTGCTCTGGTTGATGGCAGAGTCTGTGACTGTATATCAGCAATATCAGCTGCTTGATCAGCAACAGTCTCCAGTAAATCAGCAGGCAATTCGTCTGTGTATAGGTCCGGGAGACACAAGCTTGAGAGTGAGCTCGAGGCTCGAGATGCTGCTATAGAGAAGGGAGGGGGAGTCAGGGAGGGAGCTGCACCAGGAGAGAGAATAGTCTGTTCAGCTGTAGATTGTGCAGAACGCAGCCGATAGGAATGTGTGCTATGCGCTCTGTTCTTCCTGCTCCTCCGTTTAAAAGCCTTAGTAGGCACGTAATTGTCAGTAGTGTCTACCTTCGGGTGATCCGCTGGTGCGGGCGCCGGGGTCTCCCACCACTCTTCCCCAGCGTCAGCGAAAAAGGCAGCCATGAGGCGGTCCTGAAGCGCGGCGGCGCCATCTTGTGCAGCCGCGGCCGTAGGGAGAGATGATTGTATCTTTCTCCGCGCTGCCGCCGTTGCTTTCTTAGATGTAGAACGCATACCGGCAGGTACAGGGAGGGTTCCGGTATCTTCTGGTGCCAATCAAGCAGAGTTACAGACCCGGTGGAAGGCTGTAGGTCGCTATGTGAACGGAGCTCCTCTGCCGCGCGTCTGGTCCCTTAGACTGCAGGCCACGCCCCCCCTCGACACTGCTTTACGATGGGCTACAGCAGCCCATTGTAATTCAGTGTCAATTACATAGATCAATGCAGTACATAGGTACTGCATTGATCGCTATATAAAATCAGTTAAGTGTGCAATTGTAAAAGTTAATGCAGTAAAAAAATAAATGTTTTTTTAATAATAAAAAAAATCCCATCCCATAATAAAAGTTTTAACCACCCCCCTTTTACCATTTTATGAATAAACATATTTGGTATCGCAGTGTGAGGAATCGCGCAGACTATTAAATTATCCCATTCCTGATCTTGTATGGTAGGCGCAGTAGGCGCAAAAATCACAAGTGCAAAATTCTGCATTTTAGTTTTTTTTTTTGGGTCAAATCCAGTAAATTATAATAAAAAGTGATCAAAAAAATCGCATATACATAATATAGGTATCGATAGAAAGTACAATGGTCATGGTGCAAGAAATGACACCTCACACAGCCCCATAAACCAAAGGATAAAAGCGCTATAAGAATGGTAATAGAGCAATTTTAAACACATTTAGTTTTTTGTTTTTTTTAAAGGGTTTTCTTTTTATAAAAGCCAACAGATAAAATAAAGGTTATACAAGTTACATATCGTTGTAATCATACTGACTCGAGGAACATAGATAACATGATAGCTTTGCATTAGGGCAAACGCCGTAAGGATGAAACCCCCCAAAATGGAAAGAAAAAGTGTGTTTTGTTTTTCAGTTTAATTTTTTCCTGGTTTGGCAGCATATTTATTGGAAAGATTGAATCTGCCATTGCAAAGTACAATTAAGTACAATTAAAAAATAAGGGCTCATGCGGGTCTGTAGGTGAATATATACAAGCGACACGAGAAGGAAAAGGGGAGGGAAGGGGTTGAGTATGGAGTCTTTGTGCAGTCTAAGAAACATTGTCTAAAAAAAATTTCTGCATCTCTTCCTATGATACAGAGGATACCATACCTTGACATGCTGGACCGTACTATACACAGATGCAAGGTCTTGTTTTTCTTCCTGAGGCTGGTGATAGGGATTTTCCACTTGTCTTTCATTGCCTCCCACCTGAATTATTAAATATATATATCTCAGGTACAATGTAATATTCTGTAGTATCTTTCATATTACCAGCTGCAGAGAACCAGAATGTTACATAGAGGATTGTTGTATGCGCTGTACAAGCTGGTTGGATTTACACTGATATAATCACAACTTTCATCATCTACACTGAGAAGAGTATACAGCAGCGTATACAGAAGAATACTGCTGGGTAATACTGCATCATCTACACTGAGGAGAGTATACAGCAGCGTATACAGAAGAATACTGCTATAGGCTATGTTCACACTATGTATGTGTGCGGCTGTATTTTTTATGCGGCTGGAAATGTGCGGCTGAAACTACGGCCGTGGGAAAAAATAGACATGCGGCTGAAAACATACAGTCATTACACGTTCAACTAAAAATAACAAATAAAATCTTAAGAAAGTGATGCAAACACCTCTGGATGCATCTGGGAAAGCAGGGAAACAGTTTACATGAATTGCTATTACCGGGGTTTGCGATCCTCTGCAGTATGCCGATGTCTCTCATGGTTAATCTATTGAATTAATATATTAAACACATTTTCTTTGTAATAAAGTCCCTTTCATTGTTCAATAATTAAATTTAAACGATTCCATCATTTTGCAATTAAATATACTGTTAAAATAAATATATATATATATAAATAAATGTATATTTATATATATATATTTATTTTTTGACAGTATATTTAATTGCACAATAATGGATTCGTTTTAATTAAATTATTGAACAACGAAACTGATTTTATTACATCGAAAATGTGTTTTATTAATTAAATATTAATTAGTACAGGAAGCTCCATTAAGCCGTTAATTCATATTGCCGGCAATAGAGCTTTCTATACTAATCATCACTTTACTTTAATGAAAACATCAAATGTTTCTTCTAATTATGTTATCACAATAGCATTATTAGAAGAAACATTTAGAATTATATGTGCGCTCAGCTAATTGGCTGATCGTCTCAGCGCACATATAATGAGCCGGTCCGCAGCACAGTGACTTCATTGTGCTGCGGACCAGCGAAGAGGACACATCGGGGTGAGTATAGAGCTCTCCCCACCCCCTCCCCAGCACTGCACCCCTCCCAGCAAGGAAGGGGGGTCACTTAACCCCTTCCTTGCTGGGATGGGTGCAGTCTGACATCAGTCTGGCCCCCAAGGGGTTAAGGGGGATACAATACATCCTCCCTTAACCCCTTGGGGGCCAGACTGTAAGCAGCGATCTGTAAAGATGCTGCATACTGTAAGGAGCACAACACCGCTCACAATGATGGGTGTTGTGCTCCTGTTTGTGTGTTTTTTGTGTGTTTCTCCCTTTTTGTTTTTCAGATATCGGTATCCTGGGGATTACGTCGGATTCCGTGGACTACGTCGATGACCAGCGGTTGTTTGTTGTTTTTTTTTAATAAAATGGTCAATGAGGGGTGTGGGGGTGTTTTTATTTGAATAAAAATTTTTTTTAACTTGTGTCTTGTCTTTATTTCTTTACTTTATAGACTTAGTAGTGGAAGCCGTCTAATAGACGGAATCCATTACTAAGTCGGGGCCTAGTGTTAGCCGGTATAAAATGGCTAACACTAACCCCCCATTATTACCCCAGTACCCAATGCCACCAGGGGTACTGGGAAGAGCCGGGTGCCAGTGGTCCCGGAGCGTCAAAATTGGCACTCCTGGAGCGGGCGGCAGCAGGCTGGTAAGATTTAGGCTGGGGAGGGCCTAAACCAATGGCTCTTCCCACCCTGGTGTTACCAGGCTGCTGTCGTTTGGTTTTTAACCCGGCTGGTTATAAAAATAGGGGGGACCCTATGCGTTTTTTTTTTAAATAAATAAATAATTTAAAAAAAACGCATAGGGTCCCCCCTATTTTTATAACCAGCCGGGTTAAAAACCAAACAACACAAAAAACACACAAACAGGAGCACAACACCCATCATTGTGAGCGGTGTTGTGCTCCTTACAGTATGCAGCATCTTTACAGATCGCTGTTTACAGTCTGGCCCCCAAGGGGTTAAGGGAGGATGTATTGCATCCCCCTTAATCCCATGGGGGCCAGACTGATGTCAGACTGCACCCATCCCAGCAAGGAAGGGGTTAAGTGACCCCCCTTCCTTGCTGGGAGAGGTGCAGTGCTGGGGAGGGGGTGGGGAGAGCTCTATACTCACCCCGATGTTGTCTCTTCGCTGGTCCGCAGCACAATGAAGTCACTGTGCTGCGGACCCGCTAATTATATGTGCGCTCAGCCAATCAGCCAATCAGCTGAGCGCACATATAATTCTAAATGTTTCTTCTAATAATGCTATTGTGATAACATAATTAGAAGAAAAATTTGATGTTTTAATTAAAGTAAAGTGATGATTAGTACAGAAAGCTCTATTGCCGCATATGAATTAACGGCTTATGGAGCTTCCTGTACTAATTAATATTTAAAAACACATTTTCGTTAAAATAAAATCAGTTTGGTTGTTCAATAATTTAATTTAAACGAATCCATCATTGTGCAATTAAATATACTGTCAAAAAATAAATATATATATATAAATATACATTTATTTATATATATATTTATTTTAACAGTATATTTAATTGCACAATGATGGATTCGTTAGAAACAACGAAAGGGACTTTATTACAAAGAAAATGTGTTTTATTAATTTAATATATTAACTATTAGAGGCATCGGCATTCGGCATCATTGCCGGCTATTTTTGAAGTACTCCGTACGGACCGCCTGTTAATCCACGGCCGCATTTCCAGCCGCAAACAATGGTCTTGTTCATTTTTTACGGGTCCGTTTACGATCGGGCCGTAGATTCATGCCGTAGATTCATACAGAGTGTGCACTGTGCAGCCGTATATCGTATACTTTCCAGCGTACGCATGAACTGGAAAAATCCGGCCGATGATTTACCGCCCGCAATACAGCCGCACAGATACAGAGTGTGAACCTAGCCATATACTGCATCATCTACACTGAGGAGAGACTACAGCAGAATATATAGAAGAATACTGCTATATACTGCATCATCTACATTGAGGAGAGTATACAGCAGAGTATATAGAAGAATACTGCTATATACTGCATCATCTACATTGAGGAGAGTATACAGCAGAGTATATAGAAGAATACTGCTATATACTGCATCAACTACACTGAGGAGAGTCTACAGCAGAGTATATAGAAGAATACTGCTATATACTGCATCAACTACACTGAGGAGAGTCTACAGCAGAGTTTATAGAAGAATACTGCTATATACTGCATCATCTACACTGAGGAGAATATACAGCAGAGTATATAGAAGAATACTGCTATATACTGCATCATCTACACTGAGGAGAGTGTACAGCAGAGTATATAGAAAAATACTGCATCATCTACACTGAGGAGAGTGTACAGCAGAGTATATAGAAGAATACTGCTATATACTGCATCATCTACACTGAGGAGAATATACAGCAGAGTATATAGAAGAATACTGCTATATACTGCATCATCTACACTGAGGAGAATATACAGCAGAGTATATAGAAGAATACTGCTATATACTATATGTATTTTAAAGAGTAACTGTCATGTTTTTTTTATTGCAGAAATCAGTAGTATAAGTGATTTTAAGAAACTCTGTAATAGGTTTTATCAGCCAAAAAAGCCTCCTTCTGTACTCAAGAAGCAATCTCCCAGCCTCCCCCCCTGACTTCTTATCTGTGCATTATCAGGCAAACACGTCTTCATTACAGAGAAGCCAGTGAAGACGGGCTCTGCTCTCTCCATTGTAAGCCTATGAAGAGGGGAGGGGCTGAGGGAGATGAGGGAGCAGGAAGAGGTGACATGAAGGTCAGCTGTTTGTAGACTCTCTGGGCACCTAAAACGCAGGATTCAGGTGTCAGAAAGGTCAGTGCTTATCTATGAACTTACTGAGAGAAGATTGCAGGGTGTTGTGCTGTGCAGGACTGCTCCGTGCTCAGTCACTCCTAACAGCCCCTCCCCTCTCCATAGCCACATAATGGACACAGAAATCCTGCTTCTTCTGAAGTGAGGGGAGAGGCTGGGAGATTGCTTTTTTAGTCCAGAAGTTAACTCTTTCAGTACATAAAACCTATTACAGAGTTTCTTAAAATCGCTTGAACTGTTGATATTTAATGTTTTCAAAAAAATGACCCTGAAATGACGGTTACGCTTTAAGCCAAAATCAGGAGTGGCACAGTACACTTCAGTACGGTTTCTTTGTTTTCACCCCACTTATGATTTTGGTTCAAAAAATACTGACCGAAAGACTGACGAAAATACTATGGGGGACATTTATTAACATGCACCCCTGGCGTACGCCCCTTTTTGTGACATATGACTTTATTTAAGTGTGGACATAGCCATTCACTGCTTCATTCAGTTAAAGGGACCCATGAATTGGGTAAGATTTATCAAGCATGAGGTAAAGTGAAACTGGCTCAGTTGCCCCTAGCAACCAATCAGATTCCACCTTTCATTCCTCACAGACTCTTTGTAAAATGAAAGGTGGAATCTGATTGGTTGCTAGGGGCAACTGAGCCAGTTTCACTTTACACCATGTTTGATGAATCTCCCCCTTTATATGTACAGTAAAATATATATAAGACATGAAGGTTTACAGATTTATAAGTCCCAGAAAACTTGCCTAAAACGTCATCATATATTTATCATTAAAAAAATAAATATAAAGAAAGATTTTACAACCTGAGCGTATGTGGTTACAGCATTAGGTGTTTCACTTCCTCTCAAACCTAAAAGCAAAATAATAATTTATTTGGCGGTGACACGTGATATACCATACACATACAGTAATAGAATACAGGGTAATAACACTTGGGGTACAGGATGATGACACCTGGGGTACAGGATAGTGACACTTGGGGTACAGGATAGTGACACTTGGGGTACAAGATGATGACACCTGGGGTACAGGATAATGACACTTGGGGTACAGGCAGTGGCGTAGCCACCGTGGTCGCGGGGGTCGCCGCCGCGACCGGGCCCGCCACAAGGGGGGCCCGCGGGGCCCCCCAATCAATCACTCTTGTGACCGCAAGCATTGTTTTGCTTGCGGTCACAAGAGTCTGGCTCCGTCTTTCCCACGGCTGCTACGCGGCTGCCGGGGGTGTCGCGTCTTACCCCCGGCAGCGCGCGCATCCCAGAGCTCCCTGCGCGTCTTGGGCCCTGACTTCCAGTTTCTGGCGCGCAGGGAGTTCTGGGATGCGCGCGCTGCCGGGGATAAGACGCGACACCCCCGGCAGCCGCGCAGCAGCCGGGGACAGACCAGGAGGAGTGAGGATTAACGTGGGAGCGCGATGTCAGGTGAGTTAAGTTTTGTTTTTTTATCAGGAGGGGGCCATCTATGAGGGTGGGGGGAAAGAGGGGGCCATCTATGAGGGTGGGGGGGGGGTGAAGGGGGCCATCTATAAGGGAGGGAGGAAGGGGACCATCTATGAGGGTGGGGGGAAAGAGGGGGCCATCTATGAGGGTGGGGGGAAAGAGGGGGCCATCTATGAGGGTGGGGGGGAAGGAGGGGGCCATCTATAAGGGAGGAGGGGGGGTGAAGGGGGCCATCTATAAGGGAGGAGGGGGGGGGTGAAGGGGACCATCTATGAGGGTGGGGGGAAAGAGGGGGCCATCTATGAGGGTGGGGGGAAAGAGGGGGCCATCTATAAGGGAGGAGGGGGGGTGAAGGGGACCATCTATGAGGGTGGGGGGAAAGAGGGGGCCATCTATGAGGGTGGGGGGAAAGAGGGGGCCATCTATGAGGGTGGGGGGGGAAGGAGGGGGCCATCTATGAGGGTGGGGGGAAGGAGGGGGCCATCTATGAGGGTGGGGGGGGGGAAAGGGGACCATCTATAAGGGAGGGAGGAAGGGGACTAT